>NW_006800858.1:48544-54738 GCF_000485575.1 Poecilia formosa | reverse complement strand
GAGAGGGTTGGTCCCGTCAGACCGCCAGTTTCCAAAACCACACAAGAAATAAACCTTGCAGCGCACACAGAGTCAAAAACTTGTAGAATCTAAATTACCCCATCTCTGAAGAGGAGAATACTTAATATTTTATCTATGCTTTCAGTTATTATGTAACTTATTGGTTAAAAAAAAAAAAAAAGCTTAGGGTAATCAATTATATTTTGTGATACAATCATCTGAATTTTTTGCTAACTAAGCTTTTTCAACAGCATCCTTAAAATGCATTTCCAGAAAAAATATGAACACAAATACAAGCTCTTAGTGTTCAAAGGTTAAATTATCATGTACATCTTGTGTGAAACCATGCTAACATTTATGAAATTTTGTGCAAAAACAAAATAAATTTTAATTGGAGGAAAGTAAATTAAAACCCTAAATTGCTCCAGTCTAGCCCAAGACTGGAGCAAAATTTGGCCTTTTTTTGGCCCAGGAGGCCCACCTGATACATTGCGTACACTGACTAATTTTATTTCAAAATTATCAAAAACATTTAAGAATTGCACACTGTTCATACAAATGAAAATTGAACCATATTTAATGTCACTGACACATTAAAACCACTTACATGATTTAAAAATATGAACTACTGTGCTTTCATTGTGTACACAAAAGTTTTAATAATGCATATTTCTCCCAGAATACTCTAAATGCAGAGTGTTGCTGTTTTCATTTGTAGTGAATGGGGCGAATGCCAGCGCCATCTTGTGATGTAATCAGGGTAAGTCAAAGCTGAGTACACAAAAGTGGAGGAAGTTGTTAGCAATTTTAGTGAAGATTTGAGCGATTTATCTGCAATTTTGGAGGAAGAAGTGATGAAGAAGAGGGAGCTGGTTCTACTAAAGGACTGTAACACTATTTTTTGAGCCATATAGTTTAGGAAATAAACTATCTGGCTTCCTCCCCAAGCTTTTTGGGGAGGAAGAGTTCAATAGAGAAGGGTTGGAGCTGGACATCTGTCACTTCCAAATCACTGAAAAGTATCACAATATCTATGATTCATCATTTATCTTTAATTCTGGTTTAATTCAAATAATTCAGTTACTTTAATGTAACTGGTTCAAGTTCTGTTTGTGTTCAACATAAATGTTATGCTATGCTGTTCATTAACCAAACTTCCTATTCCCCCTGTTTCCAAGTCTTGAGTTAGATTTTTCTACGTCTGATTACAGATTATCAGTCATTGTCACATTGCGTGTGCATGTTGCCTGCTGTTGAGAAAACTGGCATAAAGGTGTGAGATCTTCCCAGGTACACGCAGAAAACGGAATAAAGGCCTGAGAAATAATAGTAATCTTGCATGTTGATTAATGATGATTAAGGAAGAAAAATGCAAAATACCTATATATATATATATATATAACAGTTGGAATGATTGATATAATCTGTATTCATAATGTCTGTAATATCTGATTGAAATGTATGTCTTGTACTCATGACTTGTAGTGCTGTTAACAACTTGATTGTTGTATGATTATTGAAGATGAGAAATGAATAGATGAATATACTGAAGGTTATAAGTTGATAAAACAAGTTGATCCTGTTTTGAGTTGATTAGGTTTATGATACATTACAGAAGACTGAAGATTTGAGATCATGAGAAAGGGAACAAATGGTGTCACAATCAGTACACTAGGCTGGACGGAGGTGCTAGAACAACTCCAAAAAAGGCAGCAACTGCCAGATGGCCAGCAGAAAAAGGGAAGTACCGAAAGGAGTTGCAGCAATTAGTCAGAGAAGAGGAAGGTCTGGGACTTTCCACATAAGTCAAGGAGGGTGAGTCACTCGGAGCCACACACACAACTGTGGGCTGGAAGGGTTTAAAAACCAACGAGCAGAGGAGGAAACTGTTCTTAGTCCGCGGCGCTGAAGGAGAGACAACGAGAGGACGCAGACGAAAGATCAGCAGAGGACCACACCCTAGGACCAAGGGAAAGTTGAGACTTCACGCCGCAAAGAAGGGACAAGATCCATCTGCCCCAGCCCTGGGTCCTGAATTCGACCGACCCCTCTGCCTCAACCCAACGATCTCTGTTCAACTGCAGCAGACTTGGAGAAAAGACAAAGGTCACTGAGTGATGACGATTCTGTTCGTTTAAAGGACAACGGACAGTTTGACTTTGCTGCTTTTCTGAAAGAGGACTTTGCTTCGCCAGGACAGAGACTCTGACCAAGGACATCTAAAGATTACCGCTGCCAAGATCGACTGCCAACGGGTGTGAGTTGTACTGCCCCAAAAGCCTCGCTTAGTGAAACTAGTGGCACAGGTTAGGGATAGAAATGAGGATAGGTTATGATTGATTCTATGATTCAAGTTTATTTGTTACAAGTTTATAATCCCTGTAATTGAATCTGCTTGTCATTTTCCCCTGCTAACGCTTGCTTAATAAAATGCATATTAAAAATACCAATAGATCTTGTGGACATTGAAATCAATTGAGTCGTTGATCATTGAGGGTTCTTCTGATTTAAGTAAAATTAACATACATGATTCCAGAGAAGTGGTGGCTTCGTACTTTCCTTTGGCGAGCGTTAAAATAATGACCCTGGGACTTAAATCTAAGTCACTAAATTTAATCTAGCCGGTAACAAGTGCACGTTATTTTTAGGAGAAAAGCTACCGTTAACAGGAGTGGTTGTTGAAGCTACGCAGCAGTGAGGGCTACTCTGCCGACTGTTTCCCAACTGAAAAGGGCCATAACTTCTGGATCTGAAGGTAGTTAGAGCTAGATGTGTTTTCTCCGCCGCCAGTTTAAATAGAATATCTCTAATAAACCTATTCTAGGGTAAGACCCGGATTTCAGGGATTTTTCGGACGTGTTAGACAGAGAACTGGCCAGTAGTCAGTCGGTGGTGAGATTTGGGTGGGGCTGACTATTGCAGAATAACGAACACTGCAGAAAGATAAGAACTATTTTAACTAATTACAATTAGGTTAACAAAATATTTAAAACTCAAAGCCAACAGAGATGTCATCTCTTCACCCGATGTTCTGACGATCTGTACTACATGCGCTAGGTGGGAAAATCTGATGACGTAGCACAGATCGTCAGAACACCGGTGAAATTCCCATACACAGCTTTGCAGTGTCTAATGCCGACATCAGTAGTTTTATTTTTATCTCTTAATATCATAATTGTATTTGTCATCTAGGCTTTTATGCACAAATTAGAGATGATTGGTTGCTGGATCTCTGACAGACTGGTGACCTGTTCAGGCTGTACCCCGGCTCTTGCCCAAAATGTTTGCTGGAGATAGGCACCAGCACAGTAGCGACAAGGGTGTACAGAAAATGGATGGATGAATGGATGGTTGCTGGATCACTATGCTTAATGATTTGAATCTTCATAATATTAAGGTCTGAGCTCTACATGACAAGGATTATAGGTCCCAATGCTCAGAACTCTAAAACTGAAATAATTGCATTGAATGCATAGCAAAC
The DNA here is from genome assembly GCF_000485575.1 of Poecilia formosa. Classification (NCBI taxonomy): domain Eukaryota; kingdom Metazoa; phylum Chordata; class Actinopteri; order Cyprinodontiformes; family Poeciliidae; genus Poecilia; species Poecilia formosa. The sequence continues at coordinate 51,257 of NW_006800858.1, read as the reverse complement.
ATAACTTGGCTTAGATTGTAAAATCAGTTTACTTTCTCAGGTTTTTGTAATGCCTAAGGTATTTGACAGATGTACTGGAAGCACAACTGACTCATTCGGTTCGCAGATTTCAAAAATTTGTTTCCAAGTGTTTTTTCATACTGACTTTGCACACCACAGTGAGGCAGGGTTCAAATATTTATATTTTACTTTGTTAAACAACGTTACAGTAAGTTCCACTATACGAATTATGTAACTTTTTTGCCATTTGAGCAAAATAGTAAAAGAATTGTTAATTTATATATTAGATAGATAGATTTTTTAAAGTACATTAACAGCCTGACTCTAGTCCCTCTGTTTCTATTGTACTCCTGTTAGTTCTCCTTCCAGCCTCCAGTGAGGAGTTGAGTTTTATTGCAAGAGGGACAAAGGAGTTCCTCAGTCTGTTGGTCCTGCATTTTGGAAGAAGCGGTCTCCTTCTGAATCTACTTTCCTAGTTTAGCAGGAAGAAGCCTGCCTCAATATTCAAAACACCTGGCCCCTAATCACCTCATGATGGATGGAGAGTATATAGGGAGACTCTCTCACCTGGTTGCTTATGCTGGCATTTGCTCACGTGTCGTTGGGAAGGTTGCTTGGGTTGCATGCAGTTCTTAAACTCTAACATCAGTAAGTAATGTTTCTCCTTCTGCATAAGATCTACAAATTCAGTGTTTGACTTGAATTGTTAAAATCTAGAAACCACTGGAAGTCTCCTGCTGGGTACTGGGGTGTGGCTGTAATTCACCCTCCCCACAGCAGTTTTCACATAAAACGGGTATGTATTGTTTGTTTGCACCCATACAGCTCCATAACGCCAAAAATAACAATTATTTATATATAGAACATGTTGGAAAGCTGATCCTCCTGCTGTGGGCTGGAAAGGATCCTCTGGTTTGAGGTGAAGTCATCCAACTCTGCTCTGACACTGCTGCAGCTCACTGGAGACCCTGCTGTTTTCTTTCACTGTTATCTTGTATCATTGGTTGACTTCGTTTCATTTTTGTAACTGCTTTGTTTAATTTTGTTTTCTCGCTTAGTTTCTTAGTTTTGGGTTTTCTTTGGTTTAAATTTGTTACTTTGGAACATGTTTTTTTTGTGTGACCTCCAGCCTTGCTGCGGGTAGCAGCCATGGCTTCTTTTAGATTATTCTATTAAAGTATTGATATTTTTAATTGGTTATGTTGGAGGAAACCTCATTTTAGTCTGTGGCCAAGTTTAAATTGTAGTGTTTTTTTTGTATTTGCTTGTTTAACCCCACCCTTTTGTCTCCAGGCTGAGAGCTGAAGGTAGTGGGAGGGGCCTCCAGAAGACTGGACCTGTGTTGTGCGAGTGGCCGGTGTTGGGATTTCTTCATGATTGAATGCCTGTTCACAAGTGTTTGGGGTGATTTATTTTGGATTTATACATTTGTTAGGAACCAGTTCCCATTTGGACTGCCCTCCCCCTGCTGGTAGGCCTCGGTACTGTACACTCCCTTCCTATTGCGTTCCTTGTGTTTTGATTCTCTTAACATGAAACAATAAAATGTAATTAATTTTTTTGGAAGTCTTGTTCTCCTTGGTCATGAACCTCGAGCCTACTGGCAGTCTATTTCCTTGGGTGCAATTCCCAAGGTGGCGTTGTTGACGACTTCTGGTTACCCTGCTGTGAGGAGCAGAGTATCAGATCCCTACCTTAGTGTTGGCACACTAGCTGCTGATGGTGTGCAGAGGGTGGCTGGTGTTGTCCAGAACAGCCTGGAGTTTCTGTAGGGTTCTCATCTGTCACTGTTGCCAGAGAGTCCAGCCTTGTGCCAACCACTGAGCTGGCCCTTCTGATTTGTTTCTCCAGCTTGGAAAGGTCTGCCTTAGAGATACTGCCACCCCAACACACCACAACATATTCATTTTGAGATTTAACTATACACAGAACCTATTTGAAAATATTACCAAAAGTACAACTTTAGAAAAGCATTATTTGTATATATATTTTTACAAATGCATGCAAAGTGTATTTTTAAAAAGATTATCCAAAGTATAATTTTAGGAATATATTTAAGTGGGGCATGCCATTAGCAATGCATAAGGAGAGCAGTGACTGACCTGTGAAGCAGGTCAGTCACTGCCTCCATGCATTGCATGGCAGGCACCTATTCTACACCCAATAGAATGTCTCTTTATATCTTTTTCTTCCATTACCGTTAATGCGGCTCGTACCGCTGCGTGCCCACCCACAAAAGTATCAAATCGTGCTGCTCGATGCCGAGAAGGGAGCTATTTTTATTGGGGATCGGTGTTACGATGGCGACGTAAAAAGCGAAAAACGAGCAAAATTTCCAACTGCCAAAGCTTAGAGTGTAACTGAAACCAACTGACGCTTTTTTAGAGTGAGTAAAAGAGTGGAATTTTGACCCGATAAATAATTTTGAAATCGCTCTCATGCGTGCAAAAATTGCTCTATTGGTATGAAAGTCGGTCATGACATTGATGCGTATGCCTGCTCCGGTAAAATGTTTTCAAAATTTCCCTAGGGCTGACAGTTTTCGGTCCAGGTGCTTCAGAGCAAAGTTTTGGGACAGGACTAACTGACGTTCCTCCCCAGTGTTTTACATACATTTCTGAAAAATCTCTGAGCTCAGCGCACACCATTTTTCTCTGATCACTGCAATTACTGTGAATAAGTTTCAGATATGAATCGCGGTAATAGATGAGAT
>NW_006800858.1:38533-48534 GCF_000485575.1 Poecilia formosa | reverse complement strand
CTCAGGGCACTTTCATCACTATAGCAACAGAATACAGAGATAGGGAGAACTGCTGGGGTTTGGACTACAAATACTCTGTAGTCCTAAGAATGGCGGAACACTTTAATACAGAGGGCAGAGCAGAAGGTCATGGCTGAACACTCAGTTGTTACATAGGAGGGATGAGCTGGCAGTTAGAACTACATCCTGTTTTTGGCAGACAGGTGGATTAACCAAACCACTGTTACACATTGGATTAGTGTGGTTAAGAAAATGAAGTTTACAGAAAGTTTTCAAAATAAAACTCTGCAATCTCCACTCACGAAAGTGCACCGCCATAGGCGGTGCAATAATATAAATCTCTTTTATGCTTTTTTTCTCAGGATAGTAAACTGCCTTGCTCAAATAGTGAGTTCATTAACATTAGCATTTCATGGGTGTCTCAAAGATAGAAATCCTTGCCCAGCTTTCTGTCTCACACACACAGCAGTGGGCAGATTATTCATCACTATAGCAACAGAATACACAGAAAGGCAGATCTGCTGGTTTGGACTACAAACCAGCAGCCATAACTGCCATAACTGTAGTTCTATCTATGGCCAAGACTCAGTTAAAACAGAGGCCTGAGCAGCATGTCAGAACTACAACATGGCCGAAATGTCAATTACTATAGAACCCCAGTAATCCTGTTCAGTAGGTGTACCGCCGCAGGCGGTGCAATTACATTAAGTTTAATAATCTTTTTCCCTGGAGTTAGTGCACCGCCAAAGGCGGTGCAATAATATGAGCTTTTATTAGCATTTTCTCCCAAGTTATCATGCATTAACATTAGCATTTCACCTAAAATAAGCTTTTAGCCAATTTATTTACTCATTAGCCACACCATTTTTCTCCTTCATTTTCCACATCATCAGCACCCTCTTCCATTTCCGCAAAATCACTACCTGACACATTTCCCTCTGACATCCTTCCAACCATTCACAGTCTGGTCGTGCCTCTTCCGCCTTTGCTCCCAATCCGTGTTGCAGCCGCTCCCTTCAGTTTGTCAGCAGACTCCCTCTGAATCTACTTTCCTAGTTTAGGAGGAAGAAGCCTGCCTCAATATTCAAAACACCTGGCCCCTAATCACCTCATGATGGGTGGAGAGTATATAGGGAGACTCTCTCTCCTGGTTGCTTATGCTGGCATTTGCTCACACGTCGTTGGGAAGGTTGCTTGGGTAGCGTGCAGGTCTTAAACTTTAACATCAGTAAGTACCGTTTCTCCTTCTGCATAAGATCTACAAATTCAGTGTTTGACTTGAATTGTTAAAATCTAGAAGCCACTGGAAGTCTCCTACTGGGTACTGGGGTGTGGCTGTAATTCACCCTCCCCACTGCAGTTTTCACATAAAACGGGTATGTATTGTTTGTTTGCACCCATACAGCTCCATAACGCCAAAAATAACAATTATTTATATATAGAACATGTTGGAAAGCTGATCCTCCTGCTGTGGGCCGGAAAGGATCCTCTGGTTTGAGGTGAAGTCATCCAGCTCTGCTCTGGTACTACTGCAGCTCACTGGAGACCCTGCTGTTTTCTTTCACTGTTTTATTTAGTTTATCTTGTTTCATTGGTTGACTTTGTTTCATTTTTGTAACTGCTTTGTTTAATTTTGTTTTCTCGCTTAGTTTCTTAGTTTTGGGTTTTCTTTGGTTTAAATTTGTTACTTTGGAACATGTTTTTTGTGTGACCTCCAGCCTTGCTGCAGGTAGCAGCCATGGCTTCTTTTAGATTATTCTATTAAAGTATTGATATTTTTAATTGGTTATGTTGGAGGTAACCTCGTTTTAGTCTGTGGCCAAGTTTAAATTGTATTTGTTTTTTTTTGTATTTGCTTGTTTAACCCCACCCTTTTGTCTCCAGGCTGAGAGCTGAAGGTAGTGGGAGGGGCCTCCTGGGAGACTGGACCTGTGTCGTGCGAGTTGCCGGTGTTGGGATTTCTTCACGATTGAATGCCTGTTCACAAGTGTTTGGGGTGATTTATTTTGGATTTATACATTTGTTAGGAACCAGTTCCCATTTGGACCGCCCTCCCCCTGCTGGTAGGCCTCAGTACTGTGCACTCCCTTCCTATTGTGTTCCTTATGTTTTGATTGTGTCTTAACATGAAACGATAAAATGTAATTCATTCTTTTGGAAGTCTTGTTCTCCTTGGTCATGAACCTCGAGCCTACTGGCAGTCCATTTCCTTGGGTGGAATTCCCAAGGTGGCGTTGTTGACGACTTCTGGTTACCCTGCTGTGAGGAGCAGAGTATCGGATCCCTACCTTAGTGTTGCCACACTAGCTGCAGAGGGTGGCTGGTGTTGTCCATAACAGCCTGGAGTTTCTGTAGGGTTCTAATCTGTCACTGTTGCCAGAGAGTCCAGCCTTGTGCCAACCACTGACCTGGCCCTCCTGATTTGTTTCTCCAGCTTGGAAAGGTCTGCCTTAGAGATGCTGCCACCCCAACACACCACAACATATTAATTTTGAGATTTATTAACTATACACAGGACCTATTTGAAAATATTACCAAAAGTACAACTTTAGAAAAGCATTATTTGTATATATATTTTTATAATATACATTTTTACAAATGTATGCAAAGTGTATTTTTAAAGAGATTATCCAAAGTATAATTTTAGGAATATATTTAATTTGAATTTAAAGTATCTTTTAGAAAGTGTACCAAAATACATTTTAAAAAGAGTATTAGAAGCATGTTAAAATATTTTTACATTTTTAAATAAGTATATCTACTTGATAACATACTTAAAATGTATTTCAGGAAAATATGGNACTAAATGAGACGACAAATAGCCCTCTCATATGCTTCAAACGGTTTTTGGATCAGCCTTACGGCTCCTGAACAGGAAGCAGTCGTTCGGACTGCTTTTTCCATTACAACTGAGTGGGTGTCTCATAACGTTAGATAAAGTCTCTGACACACACTGCAGTCTCATCACTATAGCAACAGAATGCAGAGGAAAGCAGAGCAGCTGGTTTGGACTACAAAGACTCTGTAGTTCTAAACATGGTGGAACACTTTAATACAGAAGGCAGAGCAGAAGGTCAGAACTACAACATGGCGGAACACTCAATTATTACAGAGGAGGCCTCAGCTAGCAGTTAGAACTACCTCCTGTTTTTGGCATTATACAGGTGGATTAACCAAACCACTGTTACACATTGGATTAGTGTGGTTATGGAAATTAAGTTTACTGAAAGTTTCAAAATAAAACTCTGCAATGTCTACTCACGACAGTGCACCGCCATAGGCGGTGCAAAAATATTAAGCTTTTGTATGTGTTTTTTTTCTCAGGATAGTGAGTTCATTAACATTAGCATTTCATGGGTGTCTCAAAGATAGAAATCCTTCCCCAGCTTTCTGTCTCACACACACAGCAGTTGGCTGAGGGCCAATCGCTATAGCAAAGGTTTCCAGAGAAAGGCAGAGCTGCTGGTTTGAACTACAAACCAGCAGCCATAACTGCCATAACTGTAGTTCTATCTATGGCAAAGACTCAGTTAAAACAGAGGCCTGAGCAGCATGTCAGAACTACAACATGTTACTATAGAGGAGGAATTAGCTGGTATTCTGAACTACTTGTGCTTTGAGCATTATATAACTGATTTAACACAATCACTATTACACATGGAATTAGTGTTGCCATTTCAAATGTAGCCTACTGAAAATTTCAAAATAAAAGCCTCATTAATCCCCTATGCCTAGGGGAAGTGCACCGCCGCAGGCGGTGCAATTACATTAAGTTTAATTATCTTTTTCCCTCGAGTTAGTGCACCACCTATGGAGGTGCAACAATATGACCCTTTAATAGCATTTTATCTCAAGCTATGGCACTGGCTTGCGCAAGTCAGTGCATTAGCATTTTACCTAAAATAAGCTTTTAGCCAATTTTTTTACTTATTAGCCATGTTTAGTATACTGAATAGAGTAAGTGAGTGACAGACAACATGCTAGTCATACCCCACATGCTACTGATACCATTCATGCTATTAGCATTTTGGCTAAATTGACCTTATCCAACATACTGAATGGTACAGGTAAAGTTTAGTCCACATGCTTCTGACTCTCCACAGGTTATTGACTACATTGCAGCTTTCTTTAGCATTAATGCTAATTTTTAGCATCAGAACGCTGGGTCCAAATCGACGGGCAAACTTTGGCAGGCCCCAGTTAAATTTCTTCAGAAATTTTCTAGTTTGAATTTAAAGAATCTTTTAGAAAGTGTACCAAAATACATTTTAAAGAGTATTAGAAGCATGTTTTTAAAAATTTTACATTTTTAAATAAGTATCCACTTGATAACATACTTAAAATGTATTTCAGGAAAATATGGTATATTTAATATATTCTGAAATACTTTTTTTCACCATGGAACCAAAGAAAAAGCTGACGGTTTTAAAACCTACACATTACCACTTAGGTCTCCAGCACAAGTGGTGTTTTTTTGTGGGGGGGACAGAGCTGAATGTGCAATCTTAAAATAAGGAAACAATCACAACATATAACTAAAAATAAAAATGCAATGAAAATATGAAACAGAAAAAACCTTGTGGTGGCCATTCCTTCCTACTGCCATCACAGGCCTGCTTAGTATGATAAACTGCAGCAGAATCGATGACCGGAAGTAATCAGCTGGACTTTTCCTACAAGTTGTTGCAATAAGCTGTATTGCATTATAGTTGCCATCAAATCGGAATGACTGTTTTTCAAATTTATCTACATCCACCTTCTTTCGGTAGCAAAGAACAAAACCTCAAGTTAAAGACCCTGTGACGCATTAAAACCAATACACTGTTTAAAAGGTGTGCTTTCATTCTGTGTACACAAAAACTTTTCATAAATAGTTCTCACAGAATACTATAAATTCCATCACATTGCAGGGTGTCAATGTTCATCTGTAGTGACTGAGTGAAATGCCGTTGCAATCTTGGGATGTAATGAGGGTAAGTTAAAACCTAAACAACTAAGGCTGAGTACACAGAACTGGAGGAAGCTGTGCAGGATTAGAGATATATTTTTCATTTATTTATTTAACTTTAATTTAACCAGGTAGTCACTACTGAGATTATGCTGCTGCTGCCTATCATTGCCAGGTCTCCCTTAAAATGAGATATTTTTGACCTGGCAATAATAGACATAACCATCACATGTTATTACACATAAATAACATCCACAAAAAATGACAAAAGTTTTAACACATAAATACATATAGAGGACAAAGAAACCAAATACAAAGGTCAAAGGTGAAAAGGGAACAAAATGATCGGCATGCTTAGAGCAGAAAGTAGATTATGGAAAAACTGGCTTACTTGAATTACTGAGCACAGTAGCATGACTGTGCCGTTTCCAGGTTTTTCCTGTTTGTCATAGTGAGCAGGTAGCAGATGGCAGCCTTATTGCAGCACAGGCTCTCTCAGATGATTCTTTATTACCTTTAAACAAATTTGAGGCAAATGCCCTGTGGCCAATGTTTCGGTAATAAGGCTTCTTTCTGAATCCAAGGGTTGCAGCTCCAGCATATGGACGTACAGACTCCACATGGCATCCTGCCAATATGAGCAAGTGCATCACTCCACAGCCACGTGTGAAAGAATATGCACTTTTTCAAATGATCTATTCAGTTTATTCAATTCAGTTTCTTTATAAGGTGGCAATTCACTACAGTGTGGACTCAATCTAGCTAACAACCCCCTAACAAAGCAAGTTTTTTTATACTTGCCACTAACCTAATGTATCCTCAACAAATTTCACACAAACAAAAATGAATGTTTAAATTTATAGTAGTTTTTTATTTTTCATGTTTATTTTTTCCAAGTTGATACTGTCTGGTGAACTAAAGAACTTGTGAACAGCTGAACAGTTCTAGATCTGCATTTCATACATATTTAACGTAATGCCTCATAAGATAACTGGCATGACTTTATCTTTTAGAATCTTTTAGAAAAAGAGTAATTGACTTACTCATCCACTGATAATCCCTTTTTTATTTTAATTATTAATCTAACTTAATAATAACACACTTTTAATGTTTTTGCTTATCCATGATAAAATATTACAAAAGTAATATTAGTTTTTAAACAGTTTTTGTTTTCCTTATATTATTAGTTACAGGTAAAATTGCATTACTATAGTCAGAAGACCAATGCAGTTTTTCACCTTATTAATTTGTGACACATTGCTGGCTACCCTGTTGTCATGTTAAATTTGTCTATAACTATACTAAGCAACATGGTGCTACACTAGCAAGCGGCATATTTAGGCATGTATGTGTGTTTGTACTTTAATTTTTGTCTGGACACACATTCTTTTTTGGACAACTTTGGTTTTCTTTTCTCTTCACAGTTGCTTATATCTAGAGACCTTGTCACAGCCACATTGTTTACATCGGAGAGCAGATATACATGGTCTGTTGCCCTGCTGTGCTGCCTTCTGAACAGTGGCCCTACCAGCCCCATGTGGGATATGTGCCGACACTGGGCATCACTTCAGGAGGGAAAGGTACAGATTCATCATCCAGTCTATCTTCATGGGAAAAATGAGCTCTCTGCACAATGAAATGGATGAGCTCAGGCCCTTCACCAGCATAAGAGGGATTATCAGGAAAGTAGCATGAATCTGCTAATAGAGACATGGCTAACTGCACCAACTCTGGACACCATGGATGACTTTTATCAACTCCAGTCAGACAGAATGAAGGAGAGTAGGCAGAAGAGAGGAGGGATGAGGCTGTGTTTATGAATGATAGATGTGACTCTTGGCACTGAAAGAGTTGGTCTGTAGTAAGGCCACTGATTTGTTGGTGACAGCATGTGGCTGTATATTGACCAGGGGAGTTTACTAAATCTGATGGTTAGTAAACCATTTGCACTAATGCTGAAAAAGCCTGCAATGCCATTCATACTGTTCCCAGCAGACGCCCAGGTCCTTCTTCTGATCTCTGGGTATTATAATCAGATGTCACAATAACTACCTGTTCTCTTCTCTCTTTTCCTCACCAGCCCTCATCCAGTATCTTAGCTATCACACCAGATAATAAAATACTTAAATTAATTAACATAGCACTTGATGAGTGATATTTTTAAATTAAGTTGCATCGCTACACTGAAAAAGAGAGATAATTTTACTGCTGCAATCATATTAAATGTTTTTGGAGATGAACATCAATGGTGAAACAGATTTTTAACAATGTTTTTCCTCACTTTGAACTACACTGCTTACACTTTGCTCCTAAACATTTGCAGTTAAAGCCTGACTGGTGTTTACTTTTCTTCAAGTTCTTATTCAGTTGGCTTTTGAATTCATGAGTAGGCCGGTCACAATAACAAATTTTGCTGGAGGATAAATTGTCCCAGTAATTATTGTGAGAGATGACAATATTTTTGTTTTGAGACCATTTTCAAGAAATATATTGATGATAATGCAAGTTTACCCTCCCAAAGACCAATACATATTACTTTTGCATGGAACACTTCAGACTGTGGAAGATATTTTAAATATCCAAAATAAAATACAACCAAAAATGATAAATAAAATGGAAAGAGAAATCCCACACAACAGAAACCATAAATAAAGTGGAAAATGAAATCTATGTAGACAAAATTACCCTTAAAAATATTAATAATCTGAAATGAAATTCTCAAAATCATTTTGATTTATAGTCCAATTAATTGATTAATTGTGACAGGCTTATCAATGAGTTTTGACTCGGGTAGTCTGAGAGTATTCCCATTACACCAACAGCAGGTCTTTTCAGGGAGACCTGAGGGACCCAGAGGAAGAAGCTCTACAACAGGGGTCCCCAAACTTTTTCCTGTGAGGGCCACATAACTTTTCCCTTCTCTGGTGGGGGGCCAGACAACATTGTTGACGGGGGGTGCGTTTCTCAATTGATTTTTTTTACCCAGAAAGCACATGGGCAAAAACCATGAGTGAAACGGTCACTGGGACTGACTAGTATATATTCCATTGAGGGAACGTAACTATAACATATTAATTTCTCATATGTTAACATAAAGGCTCGTTTTGAAGTATAAGCTGCTACTTACAGGCATCGCTTCGAAGAATTCAACCTGGAATGCGGCGTTCATAACAGTCACGTGTTCATCTGCTCTACCGCTAGCAAACAACCGAACTGATTAAATAACATAAAAGTCAAGCAGTTCCCTAAAAGTCCAACAGATGGCAGTAATGCGCCCCACAGTTTACAGGACACAGTTCCTGCTAAAGAGCGCCCTGGTGGTTGAAAAAAAATCCACATATAAACCGGAAAATACAATAAATAAAAACCCGAATGCTCTCTGGTATTGTTCAGGAGGCCGGACCAAATGTGGATGCCCGCGGGCCGTAGTTTGGGGACCCCTGCTCTACAACATCAGCAAGTTTGAAAAATATAGTGGGTAAAGACCATGAAGAGTTTTAAATATCAGTCAGTGCCTATTGAAATCAATTCTAAAACGGAAAGGCAGCCTATTATGATAGGCTGCCTTTCCGTTTCATTCTGGTGAGTGGGCTCTTTCTGGTCATCACTATTTTTGCCGCTGAGTTCTAAAAAGATTGCTTAGGAAGAAAACATCTTTACTTCTAAATGAAATGATGAAAGCTCCTCCAAAGCTAAAGAACAATCTATTTTTAAATACATTCAAATATATTATTGTGTCTTCAACAGTTTTGGCTTTGGAGGAAAATGCTTATTTTAAATCTTCAAACAGAAGCCAAACTGATTCATTATGTTACCTGAAACATACATAGTGTTGAGACAGGAGCTCATGGATTAAAAGATTGAATTAACGCATTAAAATTTTTTGTATAAGCTGCCTACTTTTTTTATTTCCTTAGAATAAAGAATTGCCTGGCTTTTTTGCTGTCCCCTTTTATCTGAATGCCTCCTATCCATGATTAAACCCAATTTAATCATGGATAGTCATCTGAGAACAGGAACTGTGACTCTGGATCCTCAGGAATACCATGAAGAAATGCACTTATTAGTAATATTAGTTACTGAAATGTAAGAAACAGGATGACTAGAGCAGCTTTTTCTTCTCTTCCTGCCTCTTCATCTTTTCTTCCTTAACATTTCTGCATTGCCTTCCTCTGTCTGGATTATAGAGCAAGCATATTTCAAGTTAGACTTTTAACTCTCAGTTCCTGCAGCAGTTAGAAGCTATAGGGGCAGATCAGACTCTGCCACTCTGAACTATCTCCCTTACTCCCACACCCACTCCTTGTGAGTCTGTTTTGAGTTTTTCTCTCTCCACTGTAAGACATAATAATACAGACATTATCTCACTTAGAAGACGGAGAATAAAAAGCTGCGAGTGGTTTAGAGTTGATCACCTGTTCAGGTTGTTTTACCTTTGTTTACCTTTGCTGTGGCGCTTTACAGCCGCTGAAATTTCTGAACGTTCAATAAACAACAAACTTTGACTAATGATCTCGTTCTTTGTGACTATACGTCATTCACAACAAACATCAAACATGGTAAATATGTTTCATTAAGTATTTAACAAACTAATGGCTTCTGCAATAATTATGTGATATTAATTAATTGATATTATTAATTGTCTAATATAAAAAAATAGTTTGGTGCTGTCCTTTATCAAACAATTTTTTCTTTTGCCTCTTATTTAGTGGAAATATTGATGTTGATGAGACTTTCTCCAAAATGATAACCTTGTTCAATCTTTATAGCTCCACTGTTGAAAATGAGGCTCTAACATTCACAAATGACATTGAAATAAAATCCAGTCCAACATCTGGTTTGAGGTGATTCCTCTGGAACCTTTTGGAGGAAAAACATCCCAACTTCAGAAGATGAGCTTTAACCTAACAGAGCTCTGTGGTTCCTCCTATCAGTATGAGAGTCAGGGTGAGGAGGCATCAAGTTAGGAAGATGAAGTGGAAGCTGCAGGATCTTCAGAACAAACAGGTCATGATGCTGGGCTACTGATTATCCCTCTGTCTGGACACAGGAT
>NW_006800858.1:31115-37926 GCF_000485575.1 Poecilia formosa | reverse complement strand
AAGTTTTATTCTGAAATTACCCATGCCTGAGTATGCGAGATAAAGATTGTTAATTACACACAAATCTTGGACAATGAGTTCAAGTCAATTCTGGAAGGGTTTTACTAGATTAATAAAAAAAAAACAACTAAATGTTTAACTTCTAACACATTTACCAACTTTAGCAGTCGTAGTGTCATGATTAAGTCTCTGTCACGATTCCCATTAAGCCCTGGAAAAATGCCATTGTTTCAACTTTTGTGATCTTTAAGTTACAAAATCTGAAATTTAAAGTAGTGTCAATATACAGACCTACATAATAGACTACAAGAACCCATACAGTACCCAAACACCAAATAAAATGACTCACACTCAGCACCACACCACTCAACATTATGTCTGACAGATAAGGAGGCCAAGGAATTTCCAAACCCCATTCCTTTGCTCCCCGTAAAACCTTCATCCCTTTCAACTGTGAGCTAGTGAGGGGAAGCCAGGCCTCAGCCTACTGCTGATATCTGACATCAAGGTGAACTGCTGCCTGCTCCACCAGGAATACCAGGCCTATTAAAAGAGAACAGAGCCATAGGCCAAATTGTCTGTTTCCTTTTTTAGCTCAACATGCTCCAGAGGATAGGCTTACAGAGCAATAGGCACAGAGAGAGAGTGGAGACCGAGAAACCGTGGAGAGATAGATGACAAGAGCACTGTTGTGTAATCAGAAATAAACTTTGTTTGTCTTTTTACATAATCCATTGACAAAATCTAAATGAGAGCTTAAAGAGAGGGTTTTTCAAAGGTAGTTGTATGGGCATAGGTTGTTTTTTCTTTTCAAGATTACTTTTACTAAAGGCCATGTTTCCAAACTTATTCATTGCTTAATTGTATTTAAACTCCACAATTCCTGACCAACAGTTTGTAGCACAATTAGTAAATTCTGAGGCTGCACAGTGTCACAGTTGGTAGCACTGTTGCCTTGCACTGGATTAAAACTTTCCTGGGTTCGAATCCCGAGATCTTTCTGCATGGAGTCCTGCATGGGTTATCTCCAGGTACTCCGGCTTCCTCCCACAGTCCAAAAACATGACTGTTAGGTTAATTTCCCCCCCTAAATTCTCTTTAGGTGTGAATGTGTGCGTGCATGGTTTTGTCCTGTCTGCCTTGCGATGGATGATGACCTGTGTACCCAGCTTCTCACATTGTGGAAAGTAAGTTCTGTCAAAATGCTGCAGAACCTCTGCAGTTTCTTTTTCTATTATTTTATTTTATCACTAATTTCTCCCATTGATTGATTTAGTTTGGGTCTTTGAAGTGAGACTCTGTGTACTCAATAGAAAATATATAAATCCTCCTAAAGGTAAAGGCTAAGAAATGCACATTATTTGTTCTAATTCAGTTAAGCAATTTGAAACATATTTAAAGTTGCTTGCAATGTAGAACGGCCTTTGCAGCTCAATGCCGCTAGGACCATGTGGCAACCTTTGGAGGTCCAGCATCACTACCTCATCACCATCTTAGTTCAGGCCCGAAATGTGGGTGTAGGACTTGGACTTTCAAAAACACAAAGACAATTACAAAGTCTGACTTCTATCACCTTTAGAATATTTTCAGGATTAAAGGACTAATGTCCCAGCAAAATCCTAAGAAACTCCTCTATGCATTTATTTGTAGTTGCATTGCTTACTACAACAGTGCCTTCACAGTTCTGCCTAAAAAGTCAAAGAACTGCATCTGATCCAGTTTGGGCCACGAACCATGTTTTTAATGGGGTGTCTGTAGATCACTGCAAATGGTTGACCTACATTGTAGAAATGCAGTATGACTCAACATTAACATGAAACTCCAGCATGAATTTGGTTTACAGAAGCTAAATAAATTATTTGCAAGTAGATCCAAGCACATAGAATTAACATGGCTTAACTTGTTGTTTGCATTAGCGATAGCATTGTGATCATAGACTAATTACTTAAAATAGCACAACTCACTACTCACCTGGCAGAAACAAGTCGGCAGTCATTTAATGTTTCTTTTGATCGTAAATGGTTGACCCAACCTAAGACTAAATAACTGTATGCTTCAAGGCTTTTGAAAGCTTTCATCTGGCTCCTCGTATAATACACACCAGATATTTATGTCGATTGTCTCGACGCCAGGTAAATCCTCAAGATTTTTACAAGTCTTTTTTACGGAGACAATGTGGGTCATATCCTAAATATATGTGCATTTTTTCAAGATACTTCATCTGTTCCAGCCCATCTAGGGCATTAGCTACTCACTGTGATCCATTTTGCTGTTTTGAATTGGAGAAATCCACTTCCTGACTTCCTCAAGGTACGCACAGTGCATACGGCCGTACAGCTGCAGGCACCTTTGGTGTTTTTGTTGTCCCTGCACTCAGCTCTGTGTCTGGCTCTCTCACTGTATCTTGGAAGTGTTTTATTCCAATTCCTGCAAACAGTGCAGAGTGCTGTCTATAGTAATATAAAAACCTAATTCAGCTGTTTACTTGATAAAGTCCCTTTTTCAAAATAATCACATTTTCCCCTCAACATTCAAAGTCATATTTTAATGACACTGTTGAAAAGGTTTTTTCTTTTTAAAGATTTTATTGGTTCTAGTGGCCTTTATTTGATAGTTAATTGACAGGAAAGTGGGAAATGAGAGAAGAGGGAAGACATGTGGCAAAGGTCGCCAGGTCAGGATTCGAATCTGTGACGGCCAAGTCGAGGACTAAGTTCTCCAAATGTGTGTTGTGCTGAACCCCTGCGCCACCACAGCACACCAGAAAAGTTTTAATAATGTTCTAGTTTGGCCTAACTTTAAAAACTTATGGCATTAACTGCCTTAGTGAAAAGCAAGCTGATAAATGACATGTTTTACTGACCAACTGTGTTTTGAAAAAGTATTTACCCTTTGATGTATTTTTTTTAATAAATAGTGGTTGCAGTTTTCAAATAATGACCTGGTTATTACATGCTCAATTGCAAACTAACTATGATTGTAGAACATATTGTTTGGTCTTGTTTCACTTACCATGCCCAAACCTAGCGACTCTTATATACCATGCATCAATGTAAAGAAGTGAAAAAAAAACTATAAAAAAAAAAAAAACAGAGGAGCGATGAAGTCATTAAGATTTGTCTGCCTGGAAAGAATCACGGTAACTCCAGTGAACCAACATAAAAGTCATTAACTCCAAATAAAGAAAACATGAAGTGATGGTGAACCTTCCCAGGAGTGACCAGAGTACAAAAATTACTTTAAGACTGCTTCTTTCTGGTGTCTGTCAAAGTAGGAACATATCTAGGCCATTCATCAATGAAAACCCGAGTGTGGCAGAAATGAATGGAAAAGTGGTTCAAAATTCTTCAATAGTGATGTGTAGAACAAAACCACCCACGCCTGCATCAACTGCAGGTTGATGCAGGTGTGGGTGGTGCAACCAGTTATTAGGTTGCATGTTTTTAAGCTTCTTTTCTGTCCTAAGAACATAGTTTATATTTGCCCATTGCTCCTTTATGTCACATTTTATTTTTCTCCATCATATAGCCAGCCATTTGCAGCATGTTTTGCTAGTTCCTTCACATGTCATGTAGCATGGGATTGTCTCAGACACCTGAATGTGGGACACCTGCCAAACACTCATGGCTCTCAGTGGACCCACATTGCCTGTTTGCACCTCTGAATGAGGTAAAAAGCAGACACATTTTCTCTACTGTATCCCTAAGGTTTTATTCCGCCTAACACTTGCAGCCTGAATAACAGTGTAACTACACTGGTTTTCTTTCTCTTTTCTGTAGTACTGAGTGACTGGAGATAGGTGAATGTGGACAAAAGAGTAAGATAAAAGATTTCCTCAACTTGCCACTGTTAAATTATTAAATCAGTGCACTCATCAGTCTTGTTCCTAATGAATAAGACAAGATCCCATGTGTTGTAACCTGTGTAGTAATCCGCTGTCATTCGTTAGAAGAGAGAAAGCATTGCTTACAAATCTGTAAGTCCTTTTTGTTTTTTATTTTTCCACACAGTCTTGGAAAAATACTGCAAAATCCAAGCAGTCCAAATCCAAGCAGTTTATGCACTGCTTGGATTTGCTAATGTTAAAAAGCAAATATAGAATCATATGCACAACAATCACCTGTCTTTAATCTTGGTGTAATATTACCATCCTTCTCAGAAATGATTGAGACCCTAATGTTTCAGTTTAATTAAAATAACTATTTGTTCCTGAGGGACAATTTCAATGCATATGAGTAGCACAAATAGATTCAAAAGTGTTGGGATCCTGGGTGGTTGGGGGTTTTTGTTGCTGTTTCTCATTCCTTCCACCAGGGGCCGCCTTGTGGTTGATCTCTGGTGGGCGTGATGGGCGACGCTGGAGTTCTACACACCTGTTGGAGGTTGGCTCATCTGTGAGGAGCTTAAGAATAGGAGTCAGCCAACACCTTGTTGCCAGAGTGTTAGCCAGTAATGGTACAACAGGCCACCAGTGAAAGCTTTTTTGATCTCCTGTGAATCTCCTACTGATTTTTTTGTGTGTTCCTCCTTTCCAGATACCTCCTTGTGACATCGTGGTTCCAACCACTCGAAGCTTCAAGCTCCTGGCTGTTCCCTGAGTATTCCTCTCCTTGAGAAGCCGTCGGGCTTCGGTGCCCGAGCTCCCACTCTCACCCTCCACAGTAAAACAAACCTACCTGGAACTCCTCGTTGGCTGCCAGTGAGCTGGATCGCTTACCTGTCCACCCTCCAACGCCGTCTGCCAACCATCTCCGAACCTCGGCTGGTTCCGCAGCAAGACCCCCTCTTAGAACTCAACCCAGGAAATCCGGGGAGAGTACTCTCCCCGGCTCAAACCGCCGCCTGGCCAAGTAAGATCGTTCCTGTGTTTTTTCAAGTTGCAAACTCCTCACCTCTTGTTCTCCCCTCCTTAGTGAACCCGCTCCAGTTGCTGCTCCCCCTTGGAATTTGCAGTTCTGATTATTGTTTGGTTCTTTAGAAATTAAAGCATCTTTTACTGACTCTCGGTTCTCTGCTGTTCTTGCATGTGGGTCAAAAAGTTACAACCCAGTATGACAAAGTGACAGTTCAGAAAATAGAACTAATAAAAATCACTCGTACTAATAAAAACAGAATTGGGTAGTAAAAGGTGAAATGTGACTTGTGAATGTATGCAGTGTGATGTAATTATGGAGCTTAAGTGCAGCAGTGTAGTGAGATTTCAGAGTTGGGTTGGGAGGAACAGCTGGCCCTGGGTCACTGACGGCTACACTTTGAAAAGAGCGACTATCCTTGAAACAATAGTAACCTTCCTCCTCTGGGATTTGCAGCTTGGCGGGAGTAAACTGACTCCAAGTGAATTCAGGAAACGGGGCGATCAGGGTCCTGAAGCCTCTGGACAGCTTTTCTTACAATATGTTGCTCACAAATTGTTGAGCGGGTTCTCACAGGAAGATGGTGATTTTAGAAGACGCCTCCTTGCATTTGAAGAAGAAAATTCCTTCTGTATGGCATCACTGGCTTCAGGCTGCTGTTGAGGTACCCATTATCACAAGACTGTGCACAACAGTTCAACAGTCCGTTATTGATTTCCAATTTGTGCACAAAAACCAAACTTGAAAAAAGGATGATGAGCAATCAATTTTGATTTTGTTTTTTAATGAGACGATTGTCCTGACCTGGAAGTTCTCTTTGTCTGGTTTACACAGGGGCCATTTCACACATAGACATTATACAGACTGGAGACAGACGGTCTTGATCGTTTCACGCTGTAGTATTTTTGTGAAAACCGCAAGTCAGTTTAAGTAACACTCCTGTGAGAAACATAATACCGGACATTTGGTCACCTGAGAAAAATGGTTAGCTTGAGTTTTTTAGTTTTTTATTTTGAAACGCAAGAGCACGGGGTCAAGGCTTTCCACGCCAGCCTAGTCTGTTTTTTGTTTTTAATTTTTTTTGTTGCAAACAAAAAACAAATTGCCTGAATATGCAGACCTAACTGTCCTCTGAAAATATTGCCAGTGTTTATCATGCTGCAGTCAGAGATTTTGAGGAAAATAATAGGAAATCATGTCAGTGGGGAACATGCAATTCCGACAGCTGTTACCCTAATACAATTTATTATATTTCCAAAATCCAAATGAAGCCTAGAATAAAGCAAAAAATGGATCATGGTCTAGCCCACCTCATGTCCAGTTGAATGAAACTGATTGATGGCAACTACCACTTTAGTCAGCATGAAGGTAACCGGTACTAAACATCCCATTTTTTGTTGTTGAAGGCTTGATTTGACACTTACTGATAGTCAAATCAAGCCCTGTAGTGGCTAATTAGGCAAATAAATAAACACAAGTGAACAAATAAAACAATACTTATGTATCTCCTTTATCATAAATGTTGTTTTAACCTAAACAATGCAATATATTATCTGGAAATAATCTAAGTAAAGGCTCAAGACTCACAGCTCCATGCTAACGACTCAATGCTTAATGTCAAATAAACACAACTCAGTCTGATTAAAATAATATTAAACATCTAATCATTTCTAGATCTAGAAGTGAAGGGCTGTATGTGTTCTGCAGTGTGAACAGGCAAACGACCTGAAAGTGTCCCTCATGCGCAGTAGAGGGCGCAATAGCGTCAGTACTCTGTGTTCTGCCAACTGCCATAAAAAGAAGAAGTGCTCATTGTTTGCGGAACTAAACATGGAGGCTAACGGTGGAGCTTAGCCATAGACATAATAGCTGTGTCCGAATTCAGGGTCTGCATCCTTCGAAGGACGGATTTGTAGGCCGATTACGTCATAGCGTGGCGACAAGGCCTGTCCGAATTC
>NW_006800858.1:17149-29893 GCF_000485575.1 Poecilia formosa | reverse complement strand
GGAGCGGTCGTCCATCCCATAGTCATCAATACGAAGACCCCTCATGGAGCGCTGAGCCGTACGTAACTGCGTCCGCCATCTTGTATGTGGCAGCAGAGCGATCGTAGCTCCTTAAGTCCTGTGCTGTGAGGACTTGTTTCAACCGTTTTACGAAACAAACTGGATTCATTAGGGTTACCTTCCCCAGGTAAAGATGAAACATCAGAATTACTTGACTTTGCAGCCAGAAATTCGCTTTTAAACAACCGAAAAATATTTCCTATGTAGCTAAATTGGCCCGAAATAACCGCTGATTGTTAGCTTAGCAGCTAACGTTTTCATACTGTTTTCTAATGAGAGAGAGGTGATGAGAAACTGCTGTTAGAGGAGAAGTTCATTAAAGACCGGGGGATTTAGTGAGGAAAGATCAGTCAGGATCAGAGCTGGAGCTGCTGTTCTTCAGTCTGTTTCCAGCTCAGCTTCCCCATGTCAGTATTTAGCTATAAAGATGCTACGAGTCAGAGCCCAACATGCTGAAAATGTCTTTTACTGAATGTGAAAGAAACATATACGAAACATATCGTATGTATTTTCTATTACACTTTTGGATAATTTTTCTCTTATCCTTGGCTTTAGCCTGTGAACCAGGACGTCTCAGAAGTCATTGAGTTCTCCCAGTGTGACCAGCAGACTGAAGCCTGTGGCCAGTGTTCCCAGTATAATAAATAAATGTTTTATTCTTTCACGTTTTGTGTATTTTTAAATATCTCAATCTGAAGTATTATTGTATTAATGTAGCTTATATAATGAAATAAAAAATAATTTACTCTGTTGGAATTATTTTCACTCTTTGCTGTCAATAGCAGAGTTGACATACTGTAAATTCTCTGGAAAAAAGTAAGAAATATATGTAGTTTAATGTTTGAGAATGACTGATTTATAAATCAAAAGTCATTTCTCAATAACGTATAAAAAATAAATACAGGAAAATTATTTGTTTCTTGTCTTGAAATGTTAAATGTATATTAAACTATGGAATTATGTAAATATATTCTTCAATAAAACACTGTAAAAGTGTGTCTGTTCATCAATGTCATTATAAAAATTTTCAGAATCGTTTCTATCAAATAGAACATTGTGCTCTTTAATTTAATTGTGCTCTTTAAAGTTAGAAACGATCTCTTTAGTAATTTCTTTGATTGCCAAATATATTAATGTGTGAGAGAAAATGTGTCAATAGCAGGTATTAACTTAAAATACTTTGTAGAACGGCACTTTATCAAGTTCAGCCCATTCACTTGTATTACCTTACTGGCACATATAACACATTCAGTAAATATGCACACACACACACACTAATTATTCTCTAACATTGACTTAGATTATCTGACTCAAGAGCCTATATTAGAAATGAAACAATATAACACATATTATAAAACTTATATTATGTGTTATAACATTCACCAGCAAAGTTTACACAGGTGGTAAAGACTATTATTTATATGTAATTTTTTCATTTTGTCAAAAGTAATATACATCCCAAATCTTCCGTTTTTGTTTTGAAGGTTTCCTAAAGACACGATGTGAGGAAGAAGAGGGAAATATCTTTAAAGAGAGAGACGGATTCACTGCAGCATGGATGAATCTCACATCGGATTTTGGACTCAATTTCAGCTGCTGAATCACTCTGAAGCTAGAACTCGTCGGCTGAAAAACATATCTATATATCTCTATATACATATGTATGTATAAACATACATATAAACATGTATCCAATATATATTATTCAGTATTAATCATTATTTATTTGTGTTTGTACAGTTATATAAATATGTATTGATATTACTAAATAATTTATTAAATTACGGCTGTGTGCTTTGTCATATGCTCTTCATACATCAATATCAGAATATTCCATTCCTATTCTATTGTTATAGCCACTAAGCATATTTAAATATGATGAACTATGTATTAAAAACATACTTAAAAATACAATTGTTTATAAATGTAGCTTTGATAGATGTTTGAATATGGTTTACAGTAACAAAAAAGTGTGTTATGATCGATCAAATGCGCTGATACGTCATTGTGCTGCTAAACGCATAATGCTAAGTGGAGTGGTGGACCGCTCCATGATGGCCGCCCTAAATCTCGTCAGTGACAATAGGTGAGAGCGGTCGATAAGGCGTTTATTCTTATATTATGTCTATGGAGCTTAGCTTACATATTTGAAGTTGTTGTCCAACCGGAGCAGCGTATTAACAACTTAATCCTCATATAGTCCGTCATGGTTGTTGTTTATCTTCCCGCCTGTGCATATCAGGAAGCAGAATAATGAGATTTGTTGAGAGTCGGTGACGTTCAGTTCGGATGAATGCGACCTGGACGTTAGGTCACATTTGAGTCGGATATGGGTCGCATTCAAAAAAGAATCCGACCTGTGCTGTTCAGACTGTCATGAAAAGATCGGATACAGGTCGCATTACGTCAAAAAAATCGGAATTGAGTCACTTCAGGCTGCAGTGTGAATGCACCCTAAGTGTGAGCACGGGGAGACGTTTTGAGAAGAAAGACATAAAATCCTGTTTTCAGACTGAAAATGTATGCTCGTGTATTATAGCAGGAACATTCCACCAAGCGAGCTGAGAGTTTTTTTTACTTCCTAGTCCATGAGAGCCTCTAACTGAAACATGCTTTCTGCCTGAGCGTCCACATGAAAAGTAATAAATTCAGAAGTTATAACACAATTTTCTAAAAAAGTTGCTAAGCTTCAGCTCGCTGATAAACGGTTACCCATCTTTGTTGCAGCAAAGTGTGATGCTAACTAGGATTAGAGGACTTATGTGTCATCGAGATCTAGAGAAACTCATCCATGCGTTTATCTTTAGTCGCATTGATTACTGCAACAGCGTCTTCACAAGTCTGACTAATAAATCAATCAAACAGCTGCAGCTGATCCAGAACGCTGCTGCTTGCATTCTTACTAAAACCAGGAAGATAGAGCACATAACACCAGTTTTAAAGTTCCTACACTGGCTCCCTGTAGCTCAGAGAATAGACTTTAAAATACTGCTGACAGTTTATAAATCACTAAATAGCTTAGCACCATAGTACATTAAAGACCTCGTTCTATTGTATCAACCTTCCAGACCCCTCAGATATTCTGGCTCTGGTCTGCTCTGTATCCCCAGAACCAGAACCAAAGAAGGAGAAGCAGCATTCAGTTTCTATGCACCACAAATTTGGAACAAATGTCTGGAAAACTGTAAAACAGCTGAAACACTAATTACCTTTAAATCTCGACTAAAACCCCATCTGTTTAGAGTGGCATTTGAAACATAATCAATTATGTATTTAATGATGGCACGTGGCTTAATGTAATGTTTTGATTGTTGATTGAATGTAATGTTTTGATTGTTGATTCTATGTTGTTGATTCTACTTTGTATTTTTGATTTTGTTATGATGTAAAGAACTTTGAAATGCCTCGCTGCTGAAATGTGCTATACTTAAAATATAATTCAAGCACTAAAATCGTACATTCAAAATATACTAATCAGCACAAAAAGCAGTATACTTAAAGTATGCTAAGTGTATTTTAAGTTGTTCCAAAAATAGTACGTTGAAGTATGCTTAGTATAATTTAAATTGTACATTACTACAATTTAAATACTATTAAAATACACTAAGCACAAAAAAGTTGTTCCAAAAAAGCACACTTTAAGTACATTAATCCTACGTGTACTTGAAGTATGCTAAAGTATGTTAAAATTTAACATACTTAGTACACTATTTTTACTAGTTTTATTTAGTAGATGGACAGTGGAATCCTATCTCGTTACAGCAGCTAAAAGTGCAGCACTATAATTTTTTGTCATGATTTGGTGAATGAGAGGTGGTGAGGATGAACGCTGAGGCCCAGGTAGTGAAGAAATGATGAAAACAGTCCAACACAGGCAGCACTGCAGAGAGTTTAGTGCACAGCTAATTACCGGTAGCTACTAATACACAGAAGACTGAAAACAAGAGCTAACGCTAACCAGGACTTTACAGTTCAACTGGAGAGCAGAGACGTGAGGCATGCGACAAAAACTGACTTTAGACGAGGACCCGACAAGAGACAAAGACAACCGATGGGTTTAAATACACAGGGAGGGTAATCAGGAAAACTAGACACAGCTGGGATCAACCAACAGGGAGGACAGGACATCACAGAGACTCACGGGGGAATAAGGACACAGAAAAAACCAAGAAATAAATACACAAAAACACAGATCGTCACATTTTTATTCATTGTTAAAGTAAAACTGAAGATTAAAAAATCCACTACTGAATATAAAAAAAAAATATTTATTTAGTATAATTTCTATGGCATCCCTGTTGAACACTGCCTAGAAGGGCTGCAGGTCTGTGTCTGGTGCATTAATAATACATTAAATGACCACTGAACAATAATTAATAGAAAACATCAACATTTCTTAATAAACCACACAGAAAGCCCTAACAAATATTTTTAAAGTAGAAAATATTTATGTATTTATTGGTAATCTAATTGCATAATTTATTTAAATGGCCATTTATATTATTTTAGCTTAAAAACTTTATGTATAAAATAAAGTATAAGCAAATAATCAAACTGTAATATATTTACTAAAAGCATAATAAGAAACTGAGTCAATCATATTTAAATGTTCTGTACCATTTTGGCCTGAGGAGATAATTGAGGGATGAAGAGATGCTGATCTCTGGTTCTTGAGGTTCTGAAGCGTCTACAGTGTTTGTCTCCTGATCCATTATGTCTGATATAAAACAGCGCACAATGCGCCTTGATGGACACTTTTTAAAAAAATTCCCTTTATTCATTCTCACTTACATTGGTCAGGCTTGGAAGTTTTTGCTTCTGAGGACATGGTGGAGTACTATGGATGACCAAAAGCGACATAATTAAAAGTAAAAGCAGAAATCTAAATGTTTTGTTTTTTGTTTCCTTACATGTGCATTTTCAACAAGAAATGCATAGGTTTTGTTTTTTCTTTTCCTTAAACATGTTTTAGTCAAGACAGAAATATATATATTTTTCCTTTTCCTTACTCATGCATTTTTGTCAAGAAATACATTTTCTTTTGCGTTTTCCTTAAACATCCATTTATGTCATGAAATTTATAAATTTTGTCATTTTCTTATACAAGTGTTTGTTCTTTTGTCATTGCCTCGTCTCCTCTTTTTGCTTTTCCTTGTGCATGTGTTGTCATCAAAGAATGTTTATATGGAAATGAGGGGCGGTGTAGTCAGTCTTCATCTTCTCCCTATCAGTTGGAGATGTTCTTCAGGTGATAGAAGGCCGACTTTGTGACTGTCTTAATGTGGCTCTGAAGGTTCAGGTCAGAGTCCATCACTACTCCCAGGTTTCGGGCTGATCTCTGGTTTTCAGTTGTAATAACTGAAGCTGAGCATTGATTCTACTTCGCTCCTCTTTAGGTCCAAAAATAACAACTTCAGTTTTGTTTCTGTTCAGCTGGAGAAAGTTTTGGCACATCCACGCATTTATCTGTTCTAAGCATCTATTCAGTGATTGGATGGGTTCAGAGTCACCTGGTGACATCGTGATGTAGAGCTGTGTATCATCCGCGTAGTTATGGTAGCTGATCTTATTTCCTGTTATAACCTGAGCCAGTGGAAGCATATAAATATTGAATAAGAGGGGTCTTAGGATTGACCCTTGGGGTACCCCACATGTGACCTTTGACCTCTTTGAGAAGTTTCCAATTGAAACAAAGAAATCCCTGTTCTTTATGTAAGATTCAAACCAGTTGAGCACTGGACCGGAGAGTCCGACCCAAGTCTACAGTCGATTTAGTAATATGTTGTGGTCGGCAGTGTTAAAAGCTGCAATGAGGTCCAACAGAACCAGCAAATACATATTTAATATATTAGTAATGTGATTACAGTATGCTACAAATACACTTTTGGTTTATTATAATTGCTAATGAAGTACACTTTTTAGTTACTTATGTCTTATTATTCTGTTTTTAGACTTTCTACATTACATGCTTCATATACACATCAGTAGTGCGAACACATCAGGCTACAAAACACAGAAGGATCAATTACAACACACTTTACAGGTGAAACTAATTACATTGTGTATTCAATATATTACCATTTTGGTAACACTTAATTTGATGGGATGTGCAGCATAAGACTGACATGACAGTGTCATAAACACAACACCAGCCATCCAACTTTTAAAGCAAATTATCATTACAATTTTCATTATTTACTAAATGACACTTCTTGTTCATGTTTATGACAGTATCATGGACACCCCGTCAAATGAAGTCTTACCCACATTTTTTCAAGAGCCAATATGCTATAAAAGGATTGTACAAATTGTCAATACATTTAAAGTTTACAGACGGCATGCTTATGAAAATCAGCACAATAAAACAATAGGTACACTTTAGAGGAAATGTGAAAAATGTTTCACCAAGGACAGAGTATTGTTTTAATACAATGTCACAGTATTCCAGTATTACTGCAGTAATAATTCTCCTTCCTAAGAACAGTGAGGATCAACGACAGAACATTCCCATTCACTGGACCACTGCACTTTACAGAAACCTACAAAAAAGAACAATAGAGCAATTAAACAGAGAAAGTATTTGTATTTTAAAGAGTACAGAAAAATGGCAACAAAAAAAAAGGACTTATATTTTAAGATGTTGTGGACTTGCTATGTATGTGACATCATTAGAACTGATGATGATTGGGACCCGATGCCTGGAGTGAAAAACATTTCTGGGTGTCTTCTTTGCCTGTTTATGTTAGAAGTAAAAAAAAATAGTCAGCAATGTCACAGAATCAGTTGATGTTGGCATTAACTATGAACTATGAAGCTGTTTTAAGTGTGGACTTAAGGAGACAAACTACTTTAAAATCTTTCCATCCATGATCTGAACAGGCTGATCCATGCAGGGTGGTGAGGGGGGCTGGTGGTGCCCATCTCCAGCAGTCATCAGATGAGAGGCAGGGTTCACCCTGGACAGGTCACCAGTCCATCACAGGGCCCTGAAAGCCAACAATGAATAAAATGTATGAAAGAGAAATGTTAGATTAACAAGGAGAAAAATTCTGTCCACTTATCTTTAAATCAAATCATGTTTATTAAGCTCTTGGTGTTGGTAACACACCAGTTTTTGTTGTTGAAAATGTAGCGAGCTTCTTACTAAAAAAAAAATAAGATAAATAAAAATACTTACACCAGGAAGATGATGTGGAGGTTCATCCTCAGAGCTGGATGGTGATCTGGTGGAGTCGGAGCCTCTTCTGAGACAGAAAAGTCTTTAGGTTTCCAAACACCTGATTTCTCTGCTTCCTCTTTCATCTTCTTTGCTTAGACTGCAAAAATATGTTGAAGATAAAAACATTGATGAACGAGTTATAACAACAACCTTACAATCTCAAAGTCTCTCTGTCTTATGGAGCTTAATTAATACCAGGTTAAATTCATGAAGAAAAGTTGCAACAAACAGCCTCCATGCAGTTATAACATGAAGCTGAATGATTGTTTTAGTAATAATCATAAAGTCACAATAAAACTGATAAAATAACTATTTCTGAAACTAATGTAAGTTTCTTTATATGTGTACTACACTGTTTATAATTAAATGAAGATAATTAGCATTTTGAAGCAAACTTACCACCAGCTAGCAACACGTTAGCAGCCTTTGTCCCTTCGCTTCCTTTTGTGACCCACATTTCATTTACATTCGATTCTTGTCCAGTTGTGTTGTCGTCTAACTGGGACTATGACGTCACCAGCTTGGATTTACCAAAACTACTATTATCAAGGCCCTCTGTACTTTTAAGGCAAATTTATGCGAGTAAAAATGGCAAATTTGAACAACATCTGTTATCTTTTTGGCTTTAAGGTTTTTCCTTTTTTATGGCGTTTTTTTTTTTTTTTTAAAGAAATACCGCCACCATCTGGTCTGGTGTATGGAGCTAATGCCGTTGACTTATAGATCTTACATCACATCTGAAAATGGATTAGGTAAAGACAGCTTCCGTGTTTTTGTTATAAAACTGAAAACAAAAGATCATACTCGGAGCGATGTAAAACTGAAGATACCTGCTACATTTATTGTTTTTGTTGTAGCACCTCTGTCACTAAAGTGTCAATGTTTGATATTTTGGCATGAACACATTAGTTACTTTGTTAAACAACATTACATCAAGTTCCACTATTGCCATTTTAACAACAATAGTAAAAGATTATTAAGGCACCTAAATACTTTATTAGCACCTATACAGTATTAGTCTAAAGTATACACTGAGATGTAATTTAAAACATACTGAAATTAATAATTTAAAGTAGCATTAAGTGAATTTTAAAAAGTTCTATTTTGAGCATATATTTTAAAATATATACAAAATATCTTCTACAGATATTTTAAAAATCTTTTAAATAGACACTTGAGCAAGTGTATATTTACACTTGGGCAAATACATATTTTGCTCACTTAAAGTATACTTTTATTTAATATATTTCTTAAAAGTGTATTTTGGTACAATTATATTTAAGTGTGCTTAAAGTTATAATTTCGAAATTGGTACAAGAATACCAATTTTAGTATACTTCATATATATTCATAGGTAGCACACTTAATACTTAGTATACTTAAAATATACCTTCACATATGTAAGTATGTTTGAAATATACTACAGAATACTTTTCTTTTACTAGGGAGGGGCCTGCAACCTGTGTCTCTGGAGGCTCTTTGGCTCTCTTAATATATAAAATGATGAAATATTGCTCTGTTTTATTGTTTCATTTTTTTAAGTGTCACCATGAAAAAACACACTGGCCCCTGTGGTAAATTTGTCTAGAACCAGCTTTCAAACCTAACTTTGAATAAATATTTTGGTAACACTCTTTACAATAATACCTGAATTTTCACATAACTTTTATGCTTTTGGCTGTCTGAGGACACATTTTGAATATTAAATCAGGTGATTACAATTTTACAACATAACGTTATTATGCATTTTATTGCAACTGTAACTTCTATTTCCATTTTAAACGTTTTTAGTTAGCTTTTTCTTTCACTGATCATATTTAACATTTAGCTTTATAACAGCGATGTAATAAAAAAAGTAAAAAAATAAATAAATAAACACCTACAAGTCCATAGATTTCTTTGTTTTTATATAGTAATACTAATTTAGAAAATAAATTACTATTACTTAATGTTTTACTTCTATAGCACAAATACATATAGATACCACCTCGAGCACAATAAGTTCAAAATAAACTACTCAAGCATTTACCCATTCATGTGTGAAAGTGTTGTGGTGAACAAAGGTCTCCTTGGAACCTTGTACAAAACTCCATTAATTAAACTGCCAGTTTCAATCTATGTCCAGCTTTTCCAATTAAAGTAATTGCATCTCTCCTCCAGAAACAGACCACTTGTGCTTGTTAGCTCAGACTTTTCTTCACATATTTCACTGTTAAACAACCCATTTTAATTTAAACTATTGAATACATGCTTAAACTTGTCAATTCCAGTGTTCATATTTTTTTCAGCTTGGACTTCATTCTTAGTCAGATATGTCTGACTAAGAATGACTCAGTAAACTGATGTAGATTCTGAAATGCTGAACAAGACTAAAAGAAATGGAGGATATGTAGTGAGTGAGGTGAGGAATGAGCAGCTGTTGCATAAAAGAAAAACCTTGAAAAAATTAGTTGTTTAACAGTGAAATATGTGAAGAACGGTATGAAAATAACTAGAATTTCATAATGTAACATTCTTCATACAGCAAAATAGCTTAATGTATAACTTGCAAAATATAAAGAATTTAATTATTAAATCAGTGTCAACAGCTAACACTGAATCAGACTCAAAATTGTCAAAAACACCAAATGAACTTCCTAGAAGTTAACTGAACAAACTGGCTAAATTCTATTGAGACTGAAGAGAATCATGACACCCGACAGCAGAACCCTTCTTACCTAAAAGAAATAAAACACAGGTATTGGATGAAATAATCACTGCTTCTAACTGTGGGGGTTATGTTAGAAGCTAATGCAGAAGTTAATGCAGATTAAGTAGCAAATGTGTTGGACAACAATTCTGAAATTGCAAAATGTACCCCATCAATACCATCCATGTTTACTTCCGCAAACACTGAAAATGCTAGCTAAATGCAATGTTATTGTATCCACAACTGTGCATGTGGGACACTTTTAAGTTGCTTGTGGTTCACATAGGCCACCACATACAAGCCACATATATTTGGAAATATGAACCATGCAAAAAAAGTGGATTTCAACAAAAATCTGAACTGAGATTAAAGTCTGCAGTGTGAACATAGCCCATGTGTGGTCCACATTTAAACTTGACAACATATGTTTGAATATATGAAACAGCATGACAGCAGCTTAAAGATATTGATGCAAAATCATCAGGGATATAAACCCTGGATTTTGAAAACTTGACAAGACAAAACTTGTGGAAGCAGAAGAGACAATGACCGACTTTGTCGTAATGTCACCATACTGGTTGTGCAGTTAGAAAAACAACATTCAGAATTCACAACATTACAAGGTGTAAAGTAAAAAATGTCCTTTAGCAGTAACATTTTTCAGTTAGTCATACATACTCTTACTTTTAGTGCATTAGACACTAACAAGTCAGAACTCTTTGGCATAACCAGTCACCAAAGATGAAAGCCTTAAGACCAAATTAAGTTTAAAGTTAAAAAAATAAATAAAAATCAGAGCAAAAGCATCTGAAATTTAATATAATACAAAACAAAAATCTTAAATGATGTACCTAAAGAGTAATGATTTAAAATACTGTGGCTCAGATGTACTAAAAGAGTTCCCTATTCCCATCAGCACTTATAGTCATGTTTAATTCAAGGCAAACATTCCTTATTTATTAGCTGGCTTCTCTCTGAAGTGTTGTGATGTGTTGATTTAAATTTTTCCCTGCTGACCTTCATCCAGTCTGCCTCTTCTGACCCCATCTCATTCTGTCAGTTCTTACAAACAAGGATGTACACTCTTCCAGTCTTGCCCTCCTTTGACAAATTTCAAGAATCTGTAAGTAGAGTTTACAATCTGAAAGCACTGGGATTTGAGCAAAATAACCTTGGGAAATCAAAGCAGCTTGCAGTTCACTGTACCAATGCAAACTCCCATGAAGACGTATACAAGCAGATATTTCGAGCTAAACCAAATCCAGGAATCAAGAGCTGCAGTAGGCTTTAATTGAGGCTTCAGACATATTTTTTGTCAACCCATTATTAGGCCAGATCAGAAATGCATAGGTTCAAAGAGGAACACGTGAGGAAAGACAGAAAACAAATGCTAACTTCAAGCCTTCAGTCTATTTGGTTGACAGAGCAGTGTGGAGATAGAATAGTCAACACAATAGATTCAGTTTGAGAATTTTAACAGTTGCAAGAGACGTGAAGTGTGCAATACCACAATCTTGAATACAATATTTGCTAGAATAATATATTTCAATTGCCATTCATACTATTACATGTGTTGTGTTTGATAGATTATCATATCTGCCCATGTCCACATTGGATGCATATATCCAGTGGGCTGAGATGATAAAACTAAATTGGCACACTAATAGAGGAAAAATGGAAAAGATTCAAGACAGTGTAGATCAATCATACTTCATAAAATGATGGCAACATTTATCAACAGTCATGCAGTTACATGCTTTTTTGTGCATTCCTCCTCAGAGGTTTTATGTCTGGACAGAGCAGTGTTAGGCATTTCCTCTAATAGAGAATATGTCTCTGTGTCTAAATTTGCACTCCACTGAAGGTGACTCAGAGATATGGTCATCAGCTAAGCTAGAGAACAAATAAAGATCATTTTTGAGTGACGAAAGGAGAGCCTCAATGTTCCCTGCAATAGATTTTTCTATCTGCATCAAGTTTCAAATTTCTCCTCTGAGTGCTTGGAAAAACTAAAGCAAGGACACCCTGGAAGGTAAACTGCATGGTAAGCTTTTTGAACTGATGAAGTAGACATGTTTAAAGTTGACCTGTAAAATGTCTTATAAACCATTTATCATTGATGTTTTTGGGTGGTGAATGGTTTGCTTTATCACAAAATATTTAAAACACTAAGTAAGCAAAAAAGAAAATAGCACCAATTATGCTTTGCAAACCCCTTAGTCCAAAGTCGGTCCTGGAGGGCCGGCATCCTGCATGGTTTAGTTCTCTCCCTGCTGGTAGTAACAACCTTTTCAGCAAGTCAATGTTCTTCTTTGGCCTTCTAATGAGCCATCATTTGATCCAGGTCCATTAAACCAGGGAGAGAACTAAAACATGCAGGATGCCGGCCCTCCAGGACCGACTTTGGACACCACTACCTTAGAGGAACTACAAAATTCCCAGTATCATAAGCAGAAAAAGAGAAGAAAATCCCAGACTACATGAAGAATAGGGAAAATGTTCTAATCAAGCCAGTGTTTAGAAGTTACACTAGTAAACCATTTCTTATGTATGGAAGCCTGTTTCCACCACTCTGGTAAAATAAATAAAAAAAAAATTATCTCGAAATTTTGATATACTATCTCGAAATAATTGAGATAGTATCAAGATCCAAGATAAAGAGGGCATCCCCTCTTTAGCCACATTTCCCCATCAGATATGGTTCCTCCTGCGTTTCCTCTCAGCTCTACATGTGTTTTGGCAATGTTGCATCACTTTCTCCTCCTCTGGATGTCTG
>NW_006800858.1:10405-17139 GCF_000485575.1 Poecilia formosa | reverse complement strand
TTCCATTTGTGTTTTGAAGGTTTCCTAAAGACAAGATGTGAGGAAGAAGAGGGAGATATCTTTAAGAGAGACGGATTCACTGCAGCACGGATGAATCTCGCATCGGATTTTGGACTCAATCTCAGCTGCTGAATCACTCTGAAGCTAGAACTCGTCGGCTGAAAAACATATACATATATCTACATATATGTATGTATATATATATACATACATATAAACATGTATCCAATATATATTATTCAGTATTAATCATTATTTATTTGTGTTTGTACAGTTATATAAAATATGTATTGATATTACTAAATAATTTATTAAATAAATTATGAACGGGTGTGTGCTTTGTAATATGCTCTTCATACATCGATATCAGAATATTCCATTCCTATTCTATTGTTATAGCCTCTAAGCATATTTAAATATGCTGAACTATGTATTAAAACATACTTAAAAATACAATTGTTTATAAATGTAGCTTTGATAGATGTTTGAATATAGTTTCCAGTAACAAAAAAGCGTGTTATGATCGATCAAATGCGCCGATACGTCATTGTGCCTGCTAAACACATAACGCTAAGTGGAGTGGTGGACCGCTCCAAGATGGCCGCCCTAAACCTCGTCAGCGACAATAGGCGAGAGCGGTCGATAAGGCGTTTATTCTTATATTATGTCTATGGAGCATAGCTTACATATTTTAAGTTGTTGTCCGGCCGGAGCGGCATATTAACAACTTAATCCTCATATAGTCCGTCATGGTTGTTGTTTATCTTCCCGCCTGTGTGTATCAGGATGCAGAATAATGAGATTTGTTGAGAGTTGGTGACGTTCAGTTCAGATGAATGTGACCTGGATGTTAGGTCACATTTGAGTCGGTTATGGGTCGCATTCAAAAAAGAATCCGACCTGTGCTGTTCAGACTGTCATGAAAAGATCGGAATTGAGTCACTTCAGGCTGCAGTGTGAATGCACCCTTAATGTGAGCACGGGGAGATGTTTTGAGAAGAAAGACATAAAATCCTGTTTTCAGACTGAAAATGTATGCTCGTGTAATATGGCAGGAACATTCCACCAAGCGAGGTGAGAGTTTTTTTACTTCCTAGTCCATGAGAGCCTCTAACTGAAACATGCTTTCTGCCTGAGCGTCCACATGAAAAGTAATAAATTCAGAAGTTATAACACAATTTTCTAAAAAAGTTGCTAAGCTTCAGCTCACTGATAAATGGCTACCCATCTTTGTTGCAGCAAAGTGTGATGCTAACCAGGATTAGAGGACTTATGTGTCATTGAGATCTAGGGAAACTCATCCATGCGTTTATCTTTAGTCGCATTGATTACTGCAACAGCGTCTTCACAGGTCTGACTAATAAATCAATCAAACAGCTGCAGCTGATCCAGAACGCTGCTGCTTGCGTTCTCACTAAAACCAGGAAGATAGAGCACATAACACCAGTTTTAAAGTTCCTACACTGGCTCCCTGTAGCTCAGAGAATAGACTTTAAAATACTGCTGACAGTTTATAAATCACTAAATAGCTTAGCACCACAGTACATTAAAGACCTCGTTCTATTGTATCAACCTTCCAGACCCCTCAGATATTCTGGCTCTGGTCTGCTCTGTATCCCCAGAACCAGAACCAAAGAAGGAGAAGCAGCATTCAGTTTCTATGCACCACAAATTTGGAACAAATGTCTGGAAAACTGTAAAACAGCTGAAACACTAATTACCTTTAAATCTCGACTAAAACCCCATCTGTTTAGAGTGGCATTTGAAACATAATCAATTATGTATTTAATGATGGCACGTGGCTTAATGTAATGTTTTGATTGTTGATTGAATGTAATGTTTTGATTGTTGATTCTATGTTGTTGATTCTACTTTGTATTTTTGATTTTGTTATGATGTAAAGAACTTTGAAATGCCTCGCTGCTGAAATGTGCTATACTTAAAATATAATTCAAGCACTAAAATCGTACATTCAAAATATACTAATCAGCACAAAAAGCAGTATACTTAAAGTATGCTAAGTGTATTTTAAGTTGTTCCAAAAATAGTACGTTGAAGTATGCTTAGTATAATTTAAATTGTACATTACTACAATTTAAATACTATTAAAATACACTAAGCACAAAAAAGTTGTTCCAAAAAAGCACACTTTAAGTATATTAATCCTACGTGTACTTGAAGTATGCTAAAGTATGTTAAAATTTAACATACTTAGTACACTATTTTTACTAGTTTTATTTCGTAGATGGACAGTGGAATCCTATCTCGTTACAGCAGCTAAAAGTGCAGCACTATAATTTTTTGTCATGATTTGGTGAATGAGAGGTGGTGAGGATGAACGCTGAGGCCCAGGTAGTGAAGAAATGATGAAAACAGTCCAACACAGGCAGCACTGCAGAGAGTTTAGTGCACAGCTAATTACCGGTAGCTAGTAATACACAGAAGACTGAAAACGAGAGCTAACGCTAACCAGGACTTTACAGTTCAACTGGCGAGCAGAGACGTGAGGCGTGCGACAAAAACTGACTTTAGACGAGGACCCGACAAGAGACAAAGACAACCGGTGGGTTTAAATACACAGGGAGGGTAATCAGGAAAACTAGACACAGCTGGGATCAACCAACAGGGAGGACAGGACATCACAGAGACTCACGGGGGAATAAGGACACAGAAAAAACCAAGAAATAAATACACAGAAACACAGATCATCACATTTTTATTCATTGTTAAAGTAAAACTGTGAAGATTAAAAAATCCACTACTGAATATAAAAAAAAAATATTTATTTAGTATAATTTCTATGGCATCCCTGTTGAGCACTGCCTAGAACTGCTCGAGGGCTGCAGGTCTGTGTCTGGTGCATTAATAATACATTAAATGACCACTGAACAATGAATTAATAGAAGACATCAACATTTCTTAATAAACCACACAGAAAGCCCTAACAAATATTTTTAAAGTAGAAAATATTTATGTATTTATTGGTAATCTAATTGCATAATTTGTTATTTAAATGGCCATTTATATTATGTTAGCTTAAAAACTTTATGTATAAAATAAAGTATAAGCAAATAATCAAACTGTAATATATTTACTAAAAGCATAATAAGAAACTGAGTCAATCATATTTAAATGTTCTGTACCATTTTGGCCTGAGGAGATAATTGAGGGATGAAGAGATGCTGATCTCTGGTTCTTGAGGTTCTGAAGCGTCTACAGTGTTTGTCTCCTGATCCATTACGTCTGATATAAAACAGCGCACAATGCACCTTGATGGACACTTTTTAAAAAGATTGCCTTTATTCATTCTCACTTACATTGGTCAGGCTTGGAAGTTTTTGCTTCTGAGGACATGGTGGAGTACTATGGATGACCAAAAGCGACATAATTAAAAGTAAAAGAAGAAATTTAAATGTTTTGTTTCCTTACATGTGCATTTTCAACAATAAATGCATAGGCTTTTTTTTTCTTTTCCTTAAACATGTTTTAGTCAAGACAGAAATATATATTTTTCCTTTTCCTTACTCATGTGTTTTTGTCAAGAAATACATTTTCTTTTGCGTTTTCCTTAAACATGCATTTATGTCATGAAATGTATAAATTTTGTCTTTTCTTATACAAGTGTTTGTTCTTTTGTCATTGCCTCGTCTCCTCTTTTTGCTTTTCCTTGTGCATGTGTTGTCATCAAAGAATGTTTATATGGAAATGAGGGGCGGTGTAGTCAGTCTTCATCTTCTCCCTATCAGTTGGAGATGTTCTTCAGGTGATAGAAGGCCGACTTTGTGACTGTCTTAATGTGGCTCTGAAGGTTCAGGTCAGAGTCCATCACTACTCCCCAGGTTTGGGGCCTAATGGCTGGTTTTCAGTTGTAATAACTGAAGCTGTGCATTGATTCTAGTTTGCTCCTCTTTAGGTCCAAAAATAATAACTTCAGTTTTGTTTCTGTTTAGCTGGAGAAAGTTTTGGCACATCCACACATTTATCTGTTCTAAGCATCTATTCAGTGATTGGATGGGTTCAGAGTCACCTGGTGACATCGTGATGTAGAGCTGTGTATCATCCGCGTAGTTATGGTAGCTGATCTTATTTCCTGTTATAACCTGAGCCAGTGGAAGCATATAAATATTGAATAAGAGGGGTCTTAGGATTGACCCTTGGGGTACCCCACATGTGACCTTTGACCTCTTTGAGAAGTTTCCAATTGAAACAAAGAAATCCCTGTTCTTTATGTAAGATTCAAACCAGTTGAGCACTGGACCGGAGAGTCCGACCCAAGTCTACAGTCGATTTAGTAATATGTTGTGGTCGGCAGTGTTAAAAGCTGCAATGAGGTCCAACAGAACCAGCAAATACATATTTAATATATTAGTAATGTGATTACAGTATGCTACAAATACACTTTTGGTTTATTATAATTGCTAATGAAGTACACTTTTTAGTTACTTATGTCTTATTATTCTGTTTTTAGACTTTCTACATTACATGCTTCATATACACATCAGTAGTGCGAACACATCAGGCTACAAAACACAGAAGGATCAATTACAACACACTTTACAGGTGAAACTAATTACATTGTGTATTCAATATATTACCATTTTGGTAACACTTAATTTGATGGGATGTGCAGCATAAGACTGACATGACAGTGTCATAAACACAACACCAGCCATCCAACTTTTAAAGCAAATTATCATTACAATTTTCATTATTTACTAAATGACACTTCTTGTTCATGTTTATGACAGTATCATGGACACCCCGTCAAATGAAGTCTTACCCACATTTTTTCAAGAGCCAATATGCTATAAAAGGATTGTACAAATTGTCAATACATTTAAAGTTTACAGACGGCATGCTTATGAAAATCAGCACAATAAAACAATAGGTACACTTTAGAGGAAATGTGAAAAATGTTTCACCAAGGACAGAGTATTGTTTTAATACAATGTCACAGTATTACTGCAGTAATAATTCTCCTTCCTAAGAACAGTGAGGATCAACGACAGAACATTCCCATTCACTGGACCACTGCACTTTACTTCTTTGCCTGTTTATGTTAGAAGTAAAAAAAAAATAGTCAGCAATATCATAGAATCAGTTGATGTTGGCATTAACTATGAACTATGAAGCTGTTTTAAGTGTGGACTTAAGGAGACAAACTACTTTAAAATCTTTCCATCCATGATCTGAACAGGCTGATCCTTGCAGGGTGGTGAGGGGGGCTGGTGGTGCCCATCTCTAGCAGTCATCAGATGAGAGNGGAAGCCTGTTTCCACCACTCTGGTAAAATAAGTAAATAAAAAATTATCTCGAAATTTTGATATACTATCTCGAAATAATTGAGATAGTATCAAGATCCAAGATAAAGAGGGCATCCCCTCTTTAGCCACATTTCCCCATCAGATATGGTTCCTCCTGCGTTTCCTCTCAGCTCTACATGTGTTTTG
Source organism: Poecilia formosa (assembly GCF_000485575.1). Lineage (NCBI taxonomy): Eukaryota > Metazoa > Chordata > Actinopteri > Cyprinodontiformes > Poeciliidae > Poecilia > Poecilia formosa. Next base: position 11,689 of record NW_006800858.1, on the reverse strand, counting down.
GCAAAGTTGTCACACTTTTTTCACGTTTTTGCAAATATGCTCTCATCAGACACACACTATAACGACCTTCTAGGTTCCAAAACTAAACATTTCCAACAAAGGCCGTGGGTGGTAACAGGTGGTTTGATTCTTGCACGTACTTGATTGTTTGAAAAAATATATGTGCTTTATTTTTTGTAAAATATTGACAAAATAATTACTAAAAATGTCTTACAACTTAGTTGAAAACGAAAGTTAACTTAATCAGAAGTTTTAAGTTCAAAAAGTGGTCAAAAAATTATTTTACAAAAACCTCCCGGCATCACACCAGACATCTGTCCAAAACAATAAACCTCCATCAAGCACCCGGTGTGTTCTTAGTTACTAAAATTAATGGGAAGGTCTAACAGTTACCAAAATAATCTAAGCAATTCCAAATATATACATTAATTACAGATTTTGGTTCTAAACTAACTTAGATATATATGGATCTTGATACTATTTCATTATTTCGAGATAGTATCTCAAAATTACAAGATAATTATTTTTCCTTTTTTGACCAGAGTGGCGGAAACAGGCCTCCATACTTACGTCCCTACCAGCACTCCTCAACATTTAGTAACATGGTTGGGTGCAGATAAAATGGAAAGCCATTGTTTGCTTCTATGAGCATGAAATATAAATCTAAGAGCATGATTTATGAATCATCACAACTAAGGTGAAGCTAGATATTTTTATTTCACAGGTCAGAGATAAAATTTCACAAAAGGGTAAAAATTGGTCATATCTGAAAACCAACTTTCATGGACAATCCGTATGCTGACAACCACATGGGCCTTTACACAGCACAAGCTGATGCCCAGGCCTGTGCTGAAGTTAAAGTAATCTGCAGTATTCAACATGGTTCTAGAAATTACCTGACAAAGCCTTTGTGTAGCAAGTCAGTTACTCTAAATCCAACATCAATTAAATATATTCATGCTAAAGCTATATGTTGAATACATTGACATTCTAACTGCATCCATGAACATGAATCACTTTGAACCACATAGACAAGTCTTGTATCCCTGTTGTCCTTGAGAGATGGATTATTCTCACTGGCAAGCAGAAGTTCTCACAACTTTGTATCTCTTAAAGACATTGTTTCTTCTCTTTTTTTTTTTTGCTTTTAATATGACCAAGTTGTTTAATTTTTCGGTAACACTTTATTTGAAGGGGGTGAATAAGACGGTCATGACACTGTCATAAACATGACATAACACCTGTCATGAACATGAATAAGCCTTCATGAATATTTATGACTGT
>NW_006800858.1:4521-6857 GCF_000485575.1 Poecilia formosa | reverse complement strand
ATGTTGCTGAAAATGTGCTATATAAATAAAATTACCTTACCTTACAAAAGCATTTGCAATTTGTTTAAAGAGAAGAAGAATAGATTTTGTAATCTGCATAGGTGACACAATAATATGAAGACTGAACAAGTAGCTTTGACTATTTTAATTCTGACCTGAGAAATGCACCAAAGGGGCTGAGAAAAACTGCGATAAACTAACAAATGAAGTTAATATTTTTAACTTAAGTTCAGGAGTAGGGCCACATCCAAAATCAGAACTCCAATTTTCCTAGCATTTATGCCCCGCTCACTCATTCTTCTCAGTCTGTTATGTTTGTCATGTTGTTACCCAAGTGGAAAAATATATATACTTTAGTATATTTCAAACATACTTGCATTTGCCTAAGTACATTTTAAGAATACTAAGTATCAAGTGTACTACATATAAATATATACGAAGTATACTAACAGCATGTTTGTACCAATTTTGACATTATGACTTTCAACACACTTAAATATAATTGTACCAGAATACACTTTAAAGAAATATATTAAATAAAAGTACACTTTATGATGGGTTCATGCCTCAAAACATCAAACATTGACAGCTTAGTGACAGAGGTTCTACAACAAAAACAATATTTGTCCTTAACACTAAATCTAGCAGTTATCTTCAGTTCTATATCTCTCTGAATATGATCTGTTGTTTTCACTTTTTTAACTAAAACACAGAAGCTGTCTTTACCCAATCCATTTTCAAATGTATGATGTAAGATCTATCTATTAGTGACCGGCATTAGCTCCAGTTCATACTCCAGACCAGATGGTGGCAGTAACACACTTTCAGTTTCTTGAAAAGTGCCGTAAAAAGAAGAACAGCATCATCGTGAAGCCGGTGTTGAAATTATTAGCTTAATTATGCTAGTTTTAATGCTAGTGCTAACTTTAATCACATGTTTAAATATTAGACAAAATCAACATTGTTTTGAGTAGGCCCAAATTTAAGTTAAATTTATTTTCATGCTTCAATCAATATAATTTCATCAGTAGAATATTTTTCTTAAACAGACCACTGTGTTTTGATTTAAATTGTTTGAACTGTAGATTAAAAATTGTTTAAACTGTAGTTTCCTATATTAAATTACAGCCCTGGTCAGTATGTAAATCATACATTAATTTGAATATGTCTTAGTTCATTATAATCCAAGAAGTACAAGATTAATTAGAAAATATGTGTGTAACAGAGGTCTTGATAGTTTAAACTGGGCCTGTGTTTTTATAAGAAGTTTGGCAGGCAGTTGTATGGGAACTCTGCAAATTCATATGGACAGGGTCAAAGGAGCTTGACTGTGTGTAGCTTAGCCTTTCTGTGAACTCAGCAGAGTTTACAGAGTCATAAAATTAGTGACTCTCTGCGGGCAGAGTTCCCTTCCTGTTTAAATTAGAAAACTGATAAAACTCCTTCTACCCTGTTGGCCCCCCATCCAGAACTGCCCCAGGGCTGCAGATCTGTGTCTGACATTAATATATTAAATGAACACTGAATTAATAAAAGGTGTCAACATTTCTTAATGAAACAAACAGAAAGCCTTAACAAACCTTTTTTAAGTAGGAAATATTTAAGTATTTACTGTTAATCTCTCAGTATAATTTGTTCTCTAAAAGACCATTTATATTATTTTTGGCTGATACTACTATACATTAAATAAGCAAATAATCAACTCATAACAGTCGACTAAAAGCACAATAAGAAACTTAAAAAAATGTTCTACCATATCAGCCTCAGGAGATGATTAAGGGATGAAGAGATGCTGATTTCTGGTTCTTTAGGTTCTGACGGGTCTGCAGTTCTCCTCTCCTGATCCATTCTGTCTGTCATACAGCAGCACACTGCACCACGATGGACACTTTTTTTTAAAAAAATGCCTGTATTCATCCTCACTGACATTATTTGCCCTGGGATTTGCATCTTCCTTCTCACACCCGCATAGGTGTAACTTCCTGAAGGACTGGTGTGGACATGTCCCCAACAACTCTGGCATGAAGGGGACAGTCCCCATCAATATTTCCTGCCCCTTTTTTCTTTATGTGCCTATATCTATGTAATTCGGCAGCAGCTGCACGTTGTATTCAAAGCATTAACAGCCAGGTAATGCTTTTTAAAATTCCTTTGTAAAACGTAAATGGTAAGTCCGCTCAGTGATCTGGTGGATTGGACATCACGTGACTTACTGTGTGCGCCGTGGCAGTGCGCCATATGCGCTATTGCTTTACATTGAGTCAGGAATATTAGTGGTCAGGGAAATGACTAGGGCTGTGTAATAATATCAATTTTGCGATATATATATATATATA
>NW_006800858.1:2860-4228 GCF_000485575.1 Poecilia formosa | reverse complement strand
TACTTGGTGCACTTTATTTACTTTACAAATGCATGTAAGCTACAGTTTGTACTGTTTCAATTAAAAGAAACATGTTTTCTCACCATTTCTTTGATTCATTTTATTCAGCTGTCGATTTTAAGTCTGTGTCCATGTCCAACCAGAGCCAGGTATTGTGTAGTTGGTGCTTTTAATCAGTTTTCAGTTAAATTAATTCAATCCAACTCTATAACAGTCACAAAATGTCACCAAAATCACTCTGTCCCTCTAAAATCTTTCAGAAAATTGCAAAAGTGTATTGAATTGTATCGTTTGCTGCATATCGCAATATATATCGTATCGTGAGCAGAATATCATGTAGCGTATCGTGAGATTATTGTATCACTACAGCCCTATAAATGACACAATCAAGCAAAGAATCTGAAAAAGGGACGCAGAGTTTTGATATTAATTGTCAACACTACGAGAGCAAGATAACAAGGTCCAAAGGGATCACATTTCACAGGTCAGTGAAAAGCTTTAATTAAAAAAATATATATAAAGAAAGTGGAGAGTAGGTTAGTTATGCTAGCTTAACTTTTATAATAATTTAAAATAAGGCAACCCACATACATTTTGTGACAGATAATCAGGAGAGCAGCTGTTTAAGATGGCTAATCAACCACTGCTAGTGTTCAGGCGATTACTTCCTAATGATCGCAAAATGAAAATTCAAAAACATTAATCTGCAACGGACAGAATGTTCTGTTTGGTGTTTTTACAAACTTCTTTGTGTGGGAAATGTTTTGTGGCTTTTTTTAGTGTTAATTCTTGATGCACTTGAACCAGTCTTTGCTCTTCGCTCATGGTAACGAGTTTGCGTGTGATGCTGACATGACAGACTCAGAAAAAAAATAATACAACCACCCATTTTTCTACATTTTTCCCAGGACAAATTGTATCATTTGTTAGTAGAATGTGGCAACATTCAGAGCAATAATCAAATAGGATGAAATATTTCATAAAGCATAAAGAGCCAAAGTCTGTTAAATTTTAAATCGTGGCTCCTATTAAGTAAAATTAAAATATGGGCCATTATAAAGAGAAATTTGCTTTGTTCTGTCTTGTTTCTAGATAAAACAAACTATAGATTTATTAGAAGAGAGATTATATATTTTACATATCCAAAGATCAGCATCTCAGCTTTAAGCCACATTTTATAGAGTCCAGTAATATTGATGGCCACTCTACTCACCAATTTCCCCAACCAGACCAAAAAATATACTGCTCAAAAAAATAAAGGGAACATTTCACTTTAATTTTGTGTGTGGCTCCAAATCCAGGCCTCCATTGGTTAATAAATTTGATTTCCATTGATGATTTTTGTGTGATTTTGTTGTCAGCACATTC
>NW_006800858.1:0-2171 GCF_000485575.1 Poecilia formosa | reverse complement strand
TGACACTTTTAATACAAAGTTGACATTATTCAAAATGTCTTTGTTATGACCACTTGTCATTAACCAAGAAATCAGGATCTGACATAAATTTGTCATAATGATTTAATTATTACACTAGCAAAAACTTTAACAAAACAATGATTAATATTTCCACTCCCTGAAATAAAGCAAAACAAGAAGGACAAGCAATAAAGATTTCATTAAGCTTTATTACACTGTCAAATGATTTAATAACAGACTCATTAACAATTTCTTTACATCAACTAAAGTGGAACAAATAGCACCAGTTATGAATATGTCATTAAGTGTTATTACAGTGTCAATAATATTAACTCTTACCTCAGGTAAAGTGAAACTTGTAGCAACAATTGTAAAGATGTAATTTAGTGTTGTTACAGTGTCAAATGCTACGCTAACAGCCTAACAGAGTCATTGATATTAAGTCTTACCTCAAGTGAAGTGAAAGACACTGGACTACTTATAACCAGGGATGAAAGTAGGCGGGTACAGTCAGGTACTGTGTACCCCTAAAAGATTTAGCGGGGGTTCGCAGTACCTGCAAGAGAGGGGAGCGGCTGTCTTCAGTAAAAAATCAGTGGGTTCACTGTGCAGATGTGAATTCACCCACTAATCAGCCGTAACTGATTAGTTTTTCAAGAGCAATCTAAAACACAATCAGATAATAAATAACTTTTTCCCATTTCATATTGTTTCTGAACTGTTCGTGCTTTGCTAGAGCAACGGTGCGATATGTTGATTGCGGAAGGTTTTGAGTCGATCTCGGCATTAGGTGACAAACTGAACACCGCCAGGAGGCCGAGACCAGCACGTCCTCCTCTGATTGGCTTATCAAAACGTTCGTAACATTATTAAAGAACAACAACAAAAAATAAATAAATCAAGAAAACGTGTTCAAATTAATGACCCAACAACAATAATAATCTCAATAATTATTGTTTCAACAAGGTGTTGCGTAATTTTGTGCGTTTCGGTTCCATTACCAACATAACTAGCAGAACAGAAGTTTAAAATGAACTAATCAACCACCGCTGTGTTCAGGGAGGCCTATTAATGATGCAAAATAAATATCAAGCCTGCAAACCTAATATGGTTATGGACTGAATGTTATGTTTTTAACGTAATCTCTGGTCGGCTTGTGGAGCGCAACAGGAGGTTGCCATGGCAACGGGTGTGCCTAAATGACAAAGAGACGGAGAATAAAAAGGTGCGAGTGGTTTAGAGTTGATCACCTGTTCAGCTGGTTTTACCTTTGTCTTGGTGCATCACAGCCGCTGTAGTTTCTGAACATTCAATAAACGACAAACTTTGACTAATTATCTCGTTCTTTGTGACTATACGTCATTCACAACAAACATCAAACACAGTAAATATGTTTCATTAAGTATTTAACAAACTAATGGCTTCTACTGCGATAATTATGTGAAAGTAAATTAATTGTCTAATATAAAAAAATTGTTTGGTGCTGTCGAGTTCAGAGTCTGAGAGGCTTTTCCTTTATCAAACAATTTTTTCTTTTGCCTCTTATTTAATGGAAATATTGATGTTGATGAGACTTTCTCCAAAATAATAACCTTTTTCAACCTTTATAGCTCCACTGTTGAAAATGAGGCTCTACATTCACAAATGACATTGAAATAAAATCCAGTCCAACATCTGGTTTGAGGTGATTCCTCTGGAACCTTTTGGAGGAAAAACATCCCAACTTCAGAAGATGAGCTTTAACCTAACAGAGCTCTGTGGTTCCTCCTATCAGTATGAGAGTCAGGGTGAGGAGGCATCAAGTTAGGAAGACGAAGTGGAAGCTGCAGGATCTTCAGAACAAACAGGTCATGATGTTAGGCTACTGATTATCCCTCTGTCTGAACACAGGATCAATAGAACCAGTTTAAAACTAAAATGAATGGTTATATGCCAGACATGGAAAACTGGGATGCACTCCATGCCATGATGTTCAGAATTTAGGTCTCATGGCATCTCAAGGTGTCAACATTGCAGCCAGTGGGCTGAAGGAAATACAGCTTTATTTTGTAGCAATTCAAGAGCTACCCAGCTATATATATTAATACCAGGGCCTGAGAGAGGAACTGGAAGGTGAAGACCACAGTGGTGCCTGTGGTCCTCGGGGCCCTCGGGGCAGTCACCCCCAAACT
>NW_006800857.1:57317-70369 GCF_000485575.1 Poecilia formosa | reverse complement strand
CATCAGCAGCTGATCCAGGTGAGCCGCTGCCTGAGGAGCTTTGGCTCTGATGGAGAACATCTGAGGGATTCAGAGGAGGATTGATCACAGATCAGATCCATCTGATGGTCGATCAGCGTTTAGATTCATCCTGGAGCTCTGAGCAGAACTTAGAGCGGTACCGGTCCAGCTGCAGCCGTCCTCCAGTGGAGCCGCCCGCTTTGTGAAAGCGCCTTTTGGACAGAAAGCATCTCTACTCTGTGAATGCAGCTTCTGCTGCTGATTCTTGTCTGCAGAGCAAACGTCCACATTCAGAGCCTCTCTGGTCTTTACTCTTTTATTTTACTCTTCAGATTTTGAAAACAAATGTTATTCACTTTTCAGCTTCTGTTCTCATGAATTTCTCTTTTCAATTTTGTGCAAATTAAAGTTTTTTAATCTTTATTTTCGTCTCAACTGAAAATAAAGTGAACACCCCGAGGGTCAAACATCAGCTGAGAGGAGTGGCTTCATGTGTTCATCCGCCCCGCCCCAATACTGGCCCCGCCCTTCTCTTTTACTCCTCCGCCCCTGGACCAATCAGAGAGCTGGGAGCCGGTCTGCACCGGCTCATCAGAACCAGAGAAGTTTCAGAGTTACCCATAACCCGACTGGACCTGATGGTTCCGGATGGGTCTGTGATTCTGCAGCCTGGACCTTCATCCTCCTCCTCTTCCTCTCAGGTTTCTTTTAATTAGTTTAAGCGTGCGCGTGCGCGGCGGATCGATCGCTGCTCAGGAAGTGTTGCTGCAGACATCAGAGGAGCCGCTCCGACATCGATCAGCTGCAGCAGCCAATCAGCAAACAGCGGGTGGAGGGGGAGCGGGGGGGCACGGCCAGCTGAGGCTCAGATCGATGCGGGAGGAGGAGACACCGCAGAGCCTCAGCTCCTCTTCCTCCTCTTCCTCAGCTCGGCTCAGAGCGGAGAGGAGCCGCGCGGAGCAGGACGCCGAGCCGCGGGCTTTTATTCTGAAAAACAAGCTTCGAGCAGCTGAGGAAAACATGCTGCTGCTTCTGGGCGTCGTCATGGCAACGGCAGGGTCAGGGGTCAGCGCGGCGCGAGTGGTGAGCGGTGAGTTACTTACCGGCCTTCATCACCTCCATCATCTTCATCAAACACCTGGCTGCTGCTCAGGTAAAGGTGCAGCGCTGCTGCCCCCTGCAGGCCAGAACCGCTCAGTGGAGGCGAACCCTCCACGTTCTGCTTCATCAGCAGGGATCATTCTGAGTCCAGCTGCTCCAGAACCGAGCTGCTCTGCCGGTTCTGACAGAACCTCAGTGGCCAGCTGGTTCAGTCCAATCAGAGAGCAGAACCGGTTCTGGACGAGAATCAGAGCCGCAGGACGATCCGCAGACTCAGCAGGTCCCAGCATGGTTCTGGTTCCGGCTCTGGCCCGGCTCCGTCAGAGGGAGAACCGGTTCTGAAACCCAGAGCTGCTGAAGAGAAAGTGATGATGAGGCAGCTGGAGGTAATCAGTGAGAGAGGAAGACACACTGATACACACACTGACACACACACTGACACACATACACACACTGATACACACACTGATACACACACTGACACACACACTGACACACATACACACTGACACACACACTGACACACACACTGACACACACACACATTGATACACACACTAATAAACACACTGATACACACACACTGATATACACACTGACTCGCACATACTGATACACACACTGACACACACACCCATACACACACTTATACACATACAGCTTGTTTTTCTGCCCTTATGAGGACTCTGCATTACTATTCTGTTTTCAACTCAGTTTCTGGCTCCGTGTTTCTCGGCTCTGGTCCTCAGAGTTCACTGAGCAGTCAGGGATCAGAATTGAGAAAGTGACCCCTGACCCTATACATGGGTATCCGTCATATTAGGACGAGCTTTGGGCCTCATAAGGCCCATCAGTTAGTAAATTTGCCACAAATGGCCCTACGATCAGCTAAATAAGCAAACACACACTGACACACACTGGCACACTCGCCGGCTGTCCACCTGCGGCTCTGATTGGCAGCTTTGTGGGCGGGGCTTGTGTCTGCAGGTCAGACGGTGTGTGTGGGCGGAGCCGAGCGTCCCTGCTACAAGATGGCGTATTTCCACGATGTGTCGAGCCGCGTGGCGTTCAGCGAGGCGAAGCAGGCCTGCCTCATGGACGGGGGGGCGCTGCTGAGCGTGGAGAGCCAATCAGAGCAGAGCGACATGGAGCACCTGCTGCAGGTGAGACCCTCACGCCTGCAGCTGTGAGCTGCTCTCAGTGTGAAGGCACTTTGTAAATAAAATCGATTGATCGGTTCCTCCTCCAGGCTCTGCGTTCAGGAGCAGTGGGCGGAGCCAAAGGTGGAGGCGGGATTTCTGATGGGGATTTCTGGATCGGCCTGACTCGGGGGGGCGGAGCCAACCACACCCTGACCCCGTGCCCTGAACTGTACCAGTGGACCGATGGCAGCGTGGCCACCTTCAGGTGAGACCTTTGACTCCTACCTGGGTGGTTTCCATGTCAGCCAGTAACCATGGTGACCACATTCCAGGAACTGGTACCTGGACGAGCCGTCGTGCGGCGGCGAGGCCTGTGTCGTCATGTACCACCAGCCCAGCGCGCCCGCAGGTCTGGGCGGGGCTTATCTCCACCAATGGAACGACGACCGCTGCAACATGAAGCACAACTTCATCTGCAAGTATCAACCAGGTGAGACCGGCCAGGTGAGAGGGCGGGGCTACCTTCAGCTGTCTAACCTGGGCATCTCTTTGCCCTCAGCTGTGACTGCAGGTGGAGGCGTGGTGACCCAGGCGGACGGCGGTGGCAGCTTTCCCCCTCAGGTGGCTGTAGCAGGATCTTCAGGTGCGATCACTTGTGGCCTCTGCACTGCTGTGACGTCACAGTGACATCACAATGACATCATGATGCGTTTCAGGAATGCTGCTGCTGTACGTGGTGATCCCCACCATCCCGCTGCTGCTGCTCATCCTGGTGGCTTCAGGGACCTGCTGCTTCCAGACGCTCAGCAGGAGGTAGTACTACATCTCCCAGCATGCCTCTGGCTGTTAGACAGAATTCCTCCAGAACCACTCAAGTCCAAGGGAGCCACCTTTAGAAGCGTTCCTGTTCCAACACACCTGGACCACTGAATGCCTCTGCAGGGCGAGTTGCTGCTGGAGATGGAGGACAGCTGGAGTTTAGACCCAACCAATCACTGATCATTCTGATCAATCAATCTGACTCTGGGAACGATCCGGTGACAAAGGACCTCAGGGGATCGTCAGCTATTAGCAAATCTGCAAGATAAGATGGTACCAGACCACTGAGAAAAACCAGTAAAAGAATCTGAAATATGTTGGGAGCCAAACGGGTTAGCCTGGTCCGGGTTAGCCTGGTCCAGGTTAGAGTGGTCCAGGTTAGAGTGGTCCAGGTTAGAGTGGTCCGGGTTAGCAGAGCAGCAGAGTGTTGCAATAGTCTGACCATCTGGAAACAAAAGCATCAGCGTCATAGAGTTGGTGACAGAGAAGGTGGTGAACTCTAGGTAAACTGGTTACACCAGGGGTGGGCAACTCCAGGCCTGGAGGGCCTCCAGCAACTTTTAGATGCGTCTCTACTTCAACACACCTGAGTAAAATAATGAGGTCCTTAGCAGGACTGGAGAACCTGACTGCTCTGAGGAGGAGATTCAGCTGTTGGATCCAGGTGTGTTGGACCAGGGAGACATTAAGAGCTGCAGGATACCGGACCTCCAGGACCAGGACTGACCAGCCCTGGGTTAAACAGTAAAATCCAGTTTTCTTTGTTTAATGTGTGTCAGAGTCAAACAAACCTGCAGGCCTCCGACTGGTTTGGAAGGTTTTAAAGCCATAGTTAATAATTTGTGAATTATTTCAGTGATTAAAACTCGTTTTGTCCTGGTTGAGCTGGAGACAGCAGCGATTGGCCGAGGGTCGTCATGACGATGTACAGCTGTGTCGTCATCGTCACAGGAAGCTGATCCTGATGACTCCACCATGGTGCAACGTGCAAATTAAAAAGTAGGGGGCCTAAAACAGAGCCTTGGGGGATGCCGTACTTAGCATCATGGATCTGTGAGGAACATTTATCAGTCACTGATCAGTGATCAAATGAATAAAATAGATTTGGTGCTGCGCTCTGACTCCTCCCTGTTTTATTTTGAAAATTTTGCTGTAACCTCCGCGATTGGTCACTGAGCACTGATGATGTCATCCTGTGTCTCCAGTCGTCCTCGGACCAAGGCCCCCAGCGACCAATCAAACCTCTGGATCGCCACGACGCCCAAACCCAACGGCATGGAAGTGTGACATCACTGTGATGTCAGCAGCAGATCAGTGATCTCATCAAACTTTTAGTTTGTTACTTTGGCTGAAACAGTTTCCTGTTTGGCTCCTCCCTCCTCCTGTGACTCCGCCCCCCCCAGCTTGAGCTAATGAAGGAGGCGGAGTCAGAGTGATGTCACAGTGAGTGGCTGGAGCTTGTCTGTTGTAACTTGTTCTGTTGTGAGAACCTCTGGCGCCCCCTGCTGAACCGACGAGGAGATGAAGTACGGAGCAAGCAGAGGGTCAGACATCAGTTTGGGCCGCTGGTTGCTGATGCGAGGGGAGTCCGACATTTGGACAGCAGGGAGCTGCTGTTGCGTTTCTGTGGTTCTGATGCATGAAGTTTGATGTTTAATAAAAAAAATGTTCCCTCAGCTGCTGCTTGGTCTCTCCGAGTCGGCCTAGTCAAACTCCCGACCCGACTGCAGCAGAGAATCTGCAGCAGGCTGCGAAACATCGCCAGAGCAGTTCTGTCTAGCAAAGGTCAAAGGTGAACGGTCCGGATCTGATCAGAAGTCAAACCATTGGATGCCTCAGTGCCGACCTTTGCCCTATGACTTCCTCTCACAGGCCACTTCCTCTGTGAAGACTGTCAAAATAAAGGCCTCCTTTAAAAACTAAAACCACTCAACATCAGAAGAAGGTTTTTATTTAAACAAGCCGAGAGCCAGCAGAACCACAGAGGTCCGAACAGAAATCCAACAAAACAACAGAAAGAAAACAGAAATAATCACTGATGCAGAACCCGACCAGAACCAGAACCGTCAGTACCTCAGCATGAAGAAGCAGCTGCTGCTTCCTGATTGGTTGACCTGAGCAGTGACGTTTTAATCTGTGGTTAATCGGTCCCAGTTACCATGGAGACACTCAAGCTCTTTGGGGCTTGAGACACTTTTAGTTTGTTACTTTGGCTGAAACCGTTTCCTGTTTGGCTCCGGCCTCCTCCTGTGACTCCGCCCCCTCAGCCTGAGCTAATGAAGGGGGCAGAGTCAGCGTAATGTCACATGAGTGGCTGGAGCTTGTCTGTTGTCAGGTTAACCATGTGGTTGCCCGTTACCGTGACAACCACATGGTTGTCATGGTTGTTACAGTGTATAAAGGACAGCAGGTTGGGCAGTGAGCGTGCTCAGAGCTCCGTCTGGTCAGGTGGCGTCCAGCTGTTCGTCATCATCACAAGCCCCGCCCACATGGTCCAGAAGCTCCTCCTGCTTGTAGCTCAATGCATCGTCCTCGTCTTGGAACAGGATGGGCGGAGCCTCGCCAGCCTTGCCCATGCCGTGCATGCGCCTCTGGTGCTGCTGCAGGTTGCCGCGGCGATTGAAGCGGGCGGGGCAGAGGTCGCAGGCAAATGGCCGCTCCCCGGTGTGGATGATAACGTGCCTGGCGAGCTGCGAGCGACACTTCTTGTCTTTGCCGCAGATGTGGCAGACGAAGCTCTGGGGCGGGCGCGCCCCGTCGGCATGCACCGCTTGCCGGTGCCTCTTCAGGTGGCTGAGGCGGCGGAAGCTGCGGCTGCAGAAGTCGCAGGCGAACGGCCGCACGTCACTGTGGACCAGGGCGTGGCTGGCCAGCAGCGAGCGGAACCGGAACGCCTTCCCACAGACGGTGCAGGGGAAGGAGCTGGGCGAGGCACCGCGCTGCCTGGAGCCACATGGCGCCTCGCCCGCTGCTGCCCTCAGGTGCACTCGCAGGTGGTGCTGCCGCAGGTAGCCGGCGCGCTGGAAGCCACGCAGGCAGACGCTGCAGTGGTGCAGGTTGTCGCCCACATGAATGCGAGCGTGTTCGGTCAGCTGCGTCTCAGACTTCAGCCGCCTGCCACAGACGCCGCAGGTGAACGCCGCGTCCGGCGGCGAGCTGGGCTCCACAGTGGGGCGGCTTGGGTGCAGCAGCGCCTTGTGGCGCTTTAGCTGGTACTGACGGGCGAACTTGCGACCGCAGATGTCGCAGAGGTGCGGGCGCTCGCCGGTGTGAGTCTGGAAGTGGATAGCGAGCTGCGAGCGGCACTTGAACTCTTTACCACAGAGATGGCAGAGCAGCGAGGCGGGGCGGAGCGCTGGGCCGGCGCCGGAGCTGTGCGCCACGCTCCTGTGGTGCTGCAGGTCGTTGGTGCGCATGTAGGCCTTGGGGCAGAGGTCGCAGCGGAACGGCTTGACACCAGAGTGGATCGCTTCGTGAGTCTTCAGCCGCGACCGGCAGACAAACGTCTTCCCGCAGACGGCGCACAGCCAGGCTGGCGCCATCGATCGGCGCTGGCGGTGCAGCGCGCCGTCCGGGTGCAGCCGGCTCAGGTGGTGGCGCAGGTTGTCGCGGCGGTTGAAGCGCAGCGGGCAGAGGTGGCAGGCAAACGGCTTCTTCCCCGTGTGGATGAAGGAGTGGCGTGCCAGGCTCGACTTGTTCTTCATCACCTTCCCACACACGTCGCACACCGTGCTGTCCAGCTCCAGCTTCACCTGCTGCAGGCCCGGTGTAGAGTCCGGTCTGGGTCCAGAGTCCGGTCCGGGTCCAGAGTCTGGTCCCGGCTCTGACGGAGCCAGAGGCCGGTCTGAGGGGACACAGAGGAGGGGATGAGTCAGATCTGAGATAGACCTTCACCCAGCAGGTTCTGGTTCTGATCTCACCTCCCCTGGGGGTCCAGGTGGGGTCACCGGTGTCTTCGTCCTCCGTCCCCCCCCCCTCCTCCTGCTCGTCCTCCTGAGGGTCGGGTGACTGGCGGCGCGGCCGGCCCGGCCTCCCATTGCGTCTGGCGCTCTGCAGAGCCGGTCTCTTCCTGGTTCTGGTTCTGGTGTCAGTGGGCTCATCAGAGAGTTTGGCTGCAGGTCTGATGATCCTGGTTCTGGTCCGATTCGGGACGCAGTGCTGCAGCAGGGCGCCGCCGTCTGACCCATCGGGTCGGACTGTCAGACACTGCAGTAGGTCAGCAGATGAACCTGCAGGGACAAACTGGGTTAAACTGGGCCCCGGGTTCTGACTGACAGGCTGCAGTCAAGACTCCAGGGAATAATTCAGAAACAAACCTCTATGCTGCCTCCTTGTGTGAGAAACACATCACTACATCTGGGAATGGGAATTGGGAACCAGTTCTTTTAGAGAACCAGTTCATGTTCAGTTCAGTAGTTTAAGTCGGTAGTTTAATTTAGGGTTACCCTAACCCTATGCGCCAGTTAAACCCAAGTGACGATGTTAAAGCTCAGTTCAGCCTGTTTTGCTGTTTGGGGAACAGCAGAGCTTCATGTTCTCCGGTAAGACTCATGATGTTCCTACCAACCTTGAGATGAATGAATCTAACACACCCAGCTGGACCACAGCTGGATCAGGTCCTCTGGCTGCAGTAGTGCAGAGGCAGAGCGTCTAACTGTGCAGTTGAGGCAAGAGATCAGCAGGAAGGAGAGAGAGGATTTGGCTCACCTGAGTGTCTCCAGCTGAGGTTCTGACCCAGCAGGTCCTGGTTCTGACCCAGCAGGTCCACCTGGACGGCCGCCTCCCTGGTCTCGGCTCTGCAGCTCTGGCAGCCCACCTCCTTCCTCGTCTCCTCCTCTTCCTCAGGACTCTCCCACTGGCAGCCCACCTCCCGGCTGCCGCCCTGCCTCAGCAGCAGGATGCACAGCTCCTCTCCTCCACCAGGGGGCTCCATGGCTGCTGCTTCTGCAGGAACATACAGTAGAACCAGAACGACTGGACAGAGCAGGAACCACCAGGAGATCTCATAGATCTACAACGCCTAGAACACACAGCCTTATCCAGATATCACGACTCTAGGCTGACCCGTCCAGAACCAGGCTGAAGCCAGAACCAACCCAGACTGGTCTGAGGGTTTCCATCTGGACCCGACAGTAGAATCAGCAGGACCCCAGGACGTTCTGGGAATCACCGGAACTTCCTGTAACCATGGCGACAGCTCTGTCCGCTCCACAGACAGAGCTGGACCGGAACCAGCTGGGCCTCCATCATGTCCGAACCTGACCCTTTCCTGGTTCTATCGCAGACTCAGTCGAGGTCTGGATTAATCACAGGGTTCTACAGAACCTTCCGGGAGGACAGCCACAGCGGTTCAGTTTCCTCTGAACCACAACCTGAAGGCTCAGGTTCGGTTCCGGTTCTTCTCAGGGAACCTCTAGTTTAACCGAACCCGCGCAAGATGGGCCGGTTAGCTCGATGCTAACTCACCATGTAAGCTCACCTGACGGTCGCGAGGCCACCTCCGCAGGGTCCACTGTGACGTCACACCCGGAATATAAAGATTAAAGTCCGAACTCCATACTCTGTTCAACACCGGACCTTACGAACCCAACCGAAACAGAACCACAACAGGCCGCGCCGGGATCCCTACTTCTCCTGCTCTTCTTCTGCTGAGCGCTTTCTGCTCGCTGCTGCTCCCAGCGGCCGCTACGGGAACTACAGGCTTATTTTATTCTCCCGACTACCAGGAAAAAGAATATTGTCCAATCATCATTTTTTTAAAATCCCACAATCTTTGTAAGGTAGTTAGAATACTGAAAACTTTTTTTTTAAAGTTTTTATTTTTGAAATATCATGTGTCCACTACAGTGGACATCGGAACCCTTACATTTGAAATTGAACCTTGATGGCCACCAGTTTGTCCCAAAGAAAATATCCAAACATCAACATAAGAATGAATTTCACATTGACAAAACTGAGCACTGTTGCCTAGAAAGAAAGTTCTGGGTTCGATTCCTGGCCCAGGGTCTTCCTGCATAGAGTTTGCATGTTCTCCCTGTGCATGGTGGGTTCTCTCTGGGTTCTCCGGCTTCCTCCCACAGTCCAAAAACATGACTGTCAGATTAATTGGTTTCTCTAATTTCTCCCTAGGTGTGAGTGTGTCTGCATGGTTGTTTGTCTGTCTCTGTGTTGCCCTGCGACAGACTGTCCAAGGTGAATCCTGCCTCTCGCCCGGAACAATAGGTGGAGAGGCGCCAGCACCTCCCGACCCACTAAGGGACAAAGGTGTTAGAAAATGGATGGATACAGAAAAAACAGAAAATAATTACAAATGTCCACTACAGAGGACAATTTTTCAACTTTCAAATACTACAACAAAATACAGTCAAAATAATTCATAGAATGTTTTAATATGCTGCTAAGAGACTAATTTATAATTTAAAATTTTAAACCAAAATTTGCACAATAAAAAGTTTTATGCACTTACTGTGTCTCTTCCCATAAAATGTGCTTGTACTGATGAACAGCATTTTTATGAATGAGAAAAAGGAAGGTAGAAAAGTCCCACCCCTTCACATGTGGTATCATTGAAAAGCCCTAAATGTCCCTCCAGATACCAAAAGGAATTAATTCAGTAGATTGCAGGGGGTGGGAGACATTCAAGTTTAGAAATGTCCTCTACAGAGGACAAATTTGAGCTACTGGTAGTCAGGAGGAAATTAGAAAGTTTTATTTTATTAAATAATAAAAAAAATCTATTTAAATGTAAAAAAATAAAAAATAAAAACTCTTCCTCTCCCACCATTGTCCAACACGCTTATATCTGCAGGGTCGCTGGGTTCCACACTGGAAAATTTACTGTTATTTATTATTATTGTGATTATTAAACAGAGAAACTTCTCCTTTGGTTGTAGAAGCGGTGACCCACCTACTCTGGCACAATACTGCCATCTTCTGGGAGGGAGTAATATGTCCAAGGGAAGATTGGTTGGCATCATGAATCAAATCTGTAGTTGTTCACGCTGCTCTCTGTTCTGCAGTGAACAGATTATAGCAAAAACATCTCCGAGAAATGTACGCACCTTATTCAGTGTTAACATGAATAATCTGCCTGGCTGCTCTCCAATAACCATTTTTAAAGCATTTAGTCAGCGTAACCATGGTGACGACCTGGAAAGCATCAGGTAGAAACCAAAGTTCATAGGTCCCGAACGAATCCAGAAAGAGAATGAAAAGTTGTGCCTGCAACTGGTACCAGAACCCGTACCAGAGATGGTACCTGATGAAGAATAATAAGGCTGCTTAGTGGCCTAGTCAAAGGAAAACTGGTAGTTTCTGTGTATACAGGGCAAGGTTAGTTTTATAAAAGTGATGGAAAAACTGTGCAGCTGAAGGCTAGGGGTGGTTACTATGGTAATGCCAGCTCTTCAGGTGGCAGCCCACCTGGACCGGACCGGACCGGTGAACTGATGTGGAAATGACATGAACTTTCTGCAGAACCAGAACCCAGTCCGGTCCAGCATGTGTGGTGTGTACATTCAGAGACTTCAGGCGGTGTGTTCAGTTTTATTGGAATGATACAACATAAATAAAAGCTTTCATTACAGTGATGTTCTTCTCAGCATCAGAACCGAGCCTTAACTGGGTCCAGTCACAACCGGGACAGAGTCAGAACCATCCGACTGGACCGCCGGTGCTGCTGTGGTTCTGATGGTGGAACAGGAAGATCTTCTGCCATGATTGTCAGCCTCTGTGCTTCACAAGAACGACGACAGCAAAGGAATAAATACTCCCTATGTACACTATTCACACAGACCGGGCCCAAACGGACCGGACCCACCAGAACCAGGCTGCCAGAAGGGGACCAGAACCAAGGTCCAAAGTGAGGCCCCGTCCGGTCCAGTTAGTTTCAGCAATACAAAACACCAAGGAAGAAGACAGAAGATGAACACTGACCCCTGGTGTTCTCCAAGGTGAACTACGCTACTGCAACAGGCCATTTCCATGGAAACCTGGGAGATGAAATGTCCCATGATGCCGAGCTCCTGACCAGACTACATCAGTAACTGATCCAATACTGGACCGGTTTAGAACTGGTGTGATCAGGATTAAACCGGTTTAATGCCTGATGTGATCCAGGTTAAACAGTGCAAACATTGTTTGACCACATCACAATCTTTTAATGGTTTCCATGGCAACCAGAGGTTGTGTCCATCAATCTGAGGTCCAGCACATGAACAGAACCAAAACCAGGAGAACCCGAGTTCCTGTGATCCGGTCTGATCACAGAGCCTCTTCAGACTGTCCGTCTCTGACTGAATGGACGGTGTCCCACATGGCTCATAGCTGGGCCCCCAGCAGAGGACCGGTCTGGCGGTCTGCAGGAAGACTGTCCAGAACCAGAAGAAGGTCTTTGAATCTGTGAGGACGGCTGGAGTTCTGGAGGAACCATTTACAACATGCATGTCTCTTTGGACTTCCACAAATAAAAACAGAAGCAGATAAAAGGAACAGACAGAACCTCATGTCCAGTCTTTGGGTCGGCGCTGGTGCAGTTCTGCTGCTAATCACAAGATGGCAGCAGAACTGATGACTAGACTTCCTGAAGGCAGGACTGGTTCTGCTGAGTCAAGGTGTCCAAGTAGTGGGACGTTGTCCTGTTGCCATCCAGGAAGACCCGGACCTGGACAGGATGAGGTCATCGCAGGTGGGCGGAGCTTCAGTCCAAGTCACTGCCAGGTTTACAACACAAGAAAAACCAACAAGACGACAAAGAGGACAGTCAGGGTGTCCATGCTTACTGTCTGTCCAACAGGGCAGGAGACACCTTCCTCCTCCTCTTCCTCCTGCAGCACAACGAGGAGGAGGAGGAGGAGGAGGAGAAGGAGGTGATGAAGGGTGTGGTGATCCCAGCTAAGCAGAATTCAGGAACTCCAGAGCCACTTCATAGCAGAACTTATATTGTTCCTGTGGAGACACATAATATATAATTAATATAATAAATTCATATAAAATAATTAATAATATAAAGTCCAGAATGTATAAAAAGAGACGACGATATTAATGACCTTTTAAAAATAAATAATGCTAATAATTTTGATAATAATGATAAAATAATAAGATATAAAAATATTAATAATAATAATTTTGATAATAATGGTGATAAATAAAAAGTTTCTCAGCCTCACCAGCAGGTCCACCATGTTGGGTTTGTTGTTTCTGAGCGTCTTGACGGCGTGGAAGACGTCCACACATCGCTGCTGCCTCAGCATCTCACACACGATGCTGACGCTGCAGAAGACGCCGCTGCGCCCGCCGCCATTCCTGGGGGGGGACATGAAGGGAAGGGACATGCTCAGAGAAAAACAGCACCCTCCTCTATTTGACCACCAGATGGAGACAAAACATCACTGAAGACACAGGAGACCAGCAACGGTTCTGCTGGACGAATCCTACTGGAACCACAGTAGGTCCACTGGCCCAGTACCACCGGTACCACCAGCCCGGTCCTCCTCAGTGGGCTTGCTGTGGTTCCAGAAGGACTCATCCAACAGAACCGAGTCGTGTCAGAGTGTGGATCAGAAATATCAGAGCAGCTTCACCACTTAAAGCCGTTACCACATGGAGTACAGAATAGTACTGTGTGTAGACTCACAGGCAGTGGACGACGGTGCGTCCCTCACCGCCGTCGTACTCGTCCTGCCATTTGTCCACCTGGTGGACGAGCTTCAGGAAAGAGCGCTTGGAGACGGGTGTGTCCCGGTACATGGGCCAACCCAGGAACTGGAACTGCTGCACCATGCGGTACCCGTCCTGCGGCTGGATGGGGACGGGAGGAGACGGGTACAGGGACAGGCTTTAAATCAAATGCACCTGAGATGTGGGTGGAGAGCTGGATCAAAGGAAGGAAGTTCTCACAAAGTTAGCAGGAAGTTAGCAAGAAGTCAGTGGATGCCACAGGAAGTTAGCAGGAGGTTGACAGGAAGTTAGCAGAAGTTAGCAGGAGGTTGA
>NW_006800857.1:53703-56119 GCF_000485575.1 Poecilia formosa | reverse complement strand
AGAAGTTAGCAGGAGGTTGACAGGTAGTTAGCAGAAGTTAGCAGGAGGTTGATAGGAAGTTAGCAGAAGTTAGCAGGAGGTTGACAGGTAGTTAGCAGAAGTTAGCAGGAGGTTGATAGGAAGTTAGCAGAAGTTAGCAGGAGGTTGACAGGAAGTTAGCAGAAGTTAGCAGGAGGTTGATAGGAAGTTAGCAGAAGTTAGCAGGAGGTTGATAGGAAGTTAGCAGAAGTTAGCAGAAGGTTGATAGGAAGTTAGCAGGAGGTTGACAGGAAGTTAGCAGAAGTTAGCAGGAGGTTGACAGGAAGTTAGCAGGAAGGTGTTTAAAAAGGGTAGCGGAAGCCAATGAGGCGTTCAGGGTAACTGGGAGGATGTAGGCTCCAGACCCGGAAGCGGAAGGTGTGAAGATCAAACACACCCTGGCAGTGTTATAGATCCTGAAGATGCGGCTGATGACGTCCTCCTCCAGGTCCGCAGAGACAAACTCCACCTGCAGCGAGCCGAGGCGGTGGACGCCGTTCTCCGGCCAGTACTGGGGACACAGCTGAGACAGAGATGTCCATCAGGCACCGGACCACGTGGCTCACGGCTTGCCACTGACCTTTGACCTCACCTGGGCGGGATCCACATCGTTCAGCATCACGATGGATGAGCAGTGATAGTCTAGAACCAGGCGCCAGAAGTCCTTGACTGTGTTGGGCAAAGGATGCTGGGTAACGATGAAGGCCGATGGCTGCTTATAGCTCTGCAACACACCAATGCAGGAAGTGACGTCACACGGCAGAACCCTGCTAGTGTTAGCACTAGCACAGCATGACGTACGTCCATGAGCGCGGCGTTGATGTAGTTGGAGCTCTCGCCGTCGATGGTGATGAGGAAGGGCAGGCAGCGGTCCGGCGGCAGAACGTCCATGCAGCGGTTCTTCTCGTGGTTCCTAGGCAACAGCGCGATGCTGCAGTCCTCCACGCGCAGGGTGGGTGTCACCATGTTGAGGGTCTGAGCATGTGAAGACGGAAGCCATGTTGGATGAGAAGGTTGGAGAGAAAACATGAAACGGATTGAGGGCAAAATATTCTGGACTTTATGGATCAACAGAAAAACTTTAAGATTCACTTCATTTTAAAATAATTTATTATTATTGTTAGTATCGATAATAATAAAAATGATAATAGCTTACTGTAATCTGAACTTTTAAAACAAATTAATGCATTTTTACTAAAAATATGATTTTTAGTAAAAAAAATTACTAAAAATTAGTCATTTATGGGGTTAGAGGTGGTGTAAAACAAATTTAAGTTTGTTTTTATATTTAATTCTTAACATTTGGTATTTCCCATGATCCTCCAGTCTTAATCATGTGCTGGTGGCACTGCCCCCTGCTGGCCGTACCCTGAACTCCTCCTTCATCTGGCAGGAGTTGGTCTGGGGGTCCAATCGGTTCATCTCATAGTAAAGCGAACGCAGCTGATTGGCCGGAATGGTGGTGTTTCCGCAGAGACACGCCTCCAAGATGGCGTCATGGATGAAGACGTACTGCTCCTGTGGACACAGAGGGACGGACGGCGTTATGGCGACAGACAGCAGGACGGGGAAATGTCATGTCAGCCATGATTTATGTCCCCAGGAGGAAGAGGAGGAGGAAGAGTGACATTAAAAGTTGGAGGAAGAGCGGGACGTTGTGCTGCTGTCACTTCCTGTCAGCTGGAGGACGTCAGGAGACGAAGCGACCTGAGGAGCTTTGTCTTCCTCACTGGGCTCAGAGTGAGGAAGAGGAGGATGGTGAGGGTGTGTCAGCAGCAGGGGTCAAAGGTCAGAGGCCAGGGCAACAAGGCAGTTCAACGTCAGAATTATGAAAAAACATTTCACATTTTGCTGATTCTCACCACATCGTCATCAATATAAATCAACATATTGCTTCAGAAATATTGATCAGTGTTCCATTAATTATTAATCTATAGCAAAACTGAAAAGAGCTCAGGGTTTCGGCTGTTTTTCAGTTTTCTGAAAGTTTGTTCCAGATTTGTGGTGCATAGAAGCTGAATGCTTCTTGTTCATGTTTGGTTCTGATGTACAGCAGAACCAGAGTCTAGAGTCAGAAGGTGCTGTAGAACCGGGTGGTGTAGAACCAGGTGGTGTAGAACTAGATGGTGTAGAACTAGATGGTGTAGAACTAGATGGTGTAGAACCAGGTGGTGTAGAACCAGGTGGTGTAGAACTAGATGGTGTAGAACTAGATGGTGTAGAACTAGATGGTGTAGAACTAGATGGTGTAGAACCAGGTGGTGTAGAACTAGATGGTGTAGAACCAGATGGTGTAGAACTAGATGGTGTAGAACTAGATGGTGTAGAGCCGGGTGGTGTAGAACTAGACGGTGTAGAACTAGATGGTGTAGAACTAGATGGTGTAGAGCCGGGTGGT
>NW_006800857.1:34892-53411 GCF_000485575.1 Poecilia formosa | reverse complement strand
CCGGCTTTATGTGGCTCTGGCGGCTCAGGTCAGAGGGCAGAGGGCAGCCTGATCTGTGGTTTACAGATGGAACAACTGAAGCTGTGATCGATAACCTGAGCTAGTGGCAGAATATAGATATTGAATCAAAGGGGTTCCAGAATGGAGCCTTGAGGAATCCCACATGTGACCTCTGACCTCTCTGAGAAGTTTGAAACTAAGAAATCCCAGTTCTTTATGTCAGACTGGAACCAGTCCAGAACTGGACAAGAGAGTCCGACCAACTCACCAGTTGTTTCAGAAACTTGATCCACACTGAGGTCCAACAGAACCAGAACTGTGGTTCTTCCACAGTCTGTCTCTCTCTTTCTCTGTGTGTGTGTGTGTGTGTGTGTGTGTACCTCGGTCTGCACCATGTTGACCCTTCGCGCCCTCAGCTCTCTGACACAGTTGTAAATGTCGACGACGCCTTCTCTCTCTGCCATGTCCAGCATGATGTCGATCACCATGAAGCAGCCGGTCCGGCCCGCGCCCGCGCTGACACACACACACACACACACACCTGGTGAGCGCCAGCAGCGGCGGCAGGTGGCCGAGCACGGGGCCGGAGTCTGACCTGCAGTGCACCACGGTGGGGCCGGCGGTGGGCGGAGTCTTGGCCTTGACGCAGCGGATGAAGCCCAGCAGGCCGGTGGCGTGCAGCGGGACGCCGTGGTCCGGCCAGCCGGTGAAGTGGAACTGACGGATCTCCCTGATCTCAGCCACGCCCCTCTGGGGGGCAGAGGGGCCGTATCAATATGAAGACAGAGGGCCACAGCTTCACCTTCATCATCATCATCATCATCATCATCATCATCATCCCCCACCTTCTCCACGGCGAAGGTCCGGATCACGTACTCAGACAGCAGCTGCGTCTCGATCAGCGTCACCTTCATGTCACCATAAATCTCAGTGTCATCTGGCCAGTACTTACAGCACTTCACCTGCGCACACACACACACACAGTCATTAACTGATTGACACACATCTGATGGAGGCTCCTCCCCTCATTATTAGACTACAGTCTCTGTGTCACCATGACAACCAGCCAGGTGAGCAGAGACAGAACAATCAATGGGCTGTGTGTGTGAGTGTGTGTGCCCAGGAAACACAGAGTCAGATAATCAGTCTGAAATCTCCCAGAATCCCTCTGTGCAACGCCGGCAGTTCAGCCAAGCAGATCCCTGGTGCATTGTGGGTAATGAGAGCGGGCAGCGCCTGCAGGTGTGAGGTTCTGCTCTCAGGTCAAATCCTCCAATTTCAGGAGGAAATGAGCCGCTTCATTCCCAACCGAGCGGCGCCAGCGCTTCAGAACCTCAACTGCATCCGACAACAATCTGCTGAGAGGTTCTGGAGCCCACAGCCAGGAGGCAGAGAAGGGACAGAGGCATTCTGGGAAGCCAAGTCCCAACGCCATGACGCAGAAATACAGCAGCAGACTCACCCGGCCCACTTCCACCAGGTTGGTCACCATCACAAGAGCCGCCGAGTTCTCCTGCCACACCATCCTCCAGAAGTCATACACCGTCTCCTGCATGGGCCCTGAACACACACACACACACACACACACACACACACACACACACACACACACACACACACACACTTCTATCTGAATATGCGCTGTCAGACCTCTGGTTCCTCCTGTTGCCATGGTGGAGCGAGTTTCCTGCCTTCCAGTAATGACGGCTTCTCCTGTACTCACTCTTAAGTCAGAGCTAGCTTAACTTAGCATTAGCTTAAAAGAGAAAATGTGAATTAGTTGTGTTTCGATCAGCTGGTTTCGAGTAAATCGACCAGGCTGTGCAAAGCATGACATCATCAGATATTAACTGTGGTAAACAGGAAGTAGGGGTTGCTAGCTAGCATTGTCCTCCGCTCTGGACTCCATTTTGGTTCCTCTGGTAAGGCACAAACCCATCAGTAGATGGCAACGTTACCTACATAAGAACTTGTTCAGCAAATGTCTTTTCTTCTCCCCTTTAGCAGATTAGCTATTTAATGGAAAAGCCAAAAATCACCTCAAGTGAGGATAAAAACTTTTTTTTACAAGATTAAATAAATTATTTGGAATTTTGGAAATTTCCATCAACTTTTTGCAAGGCGATACTTTGAAAGAAAAATGTTGCTGAAAACATGACTAGTGACACTGCTGGTTGGGATTTCTACCAGCAGAGCAGAGTCTGGTTTATGCTAAAGCTCTGCTGGTGTGGTGCCCCCTGAGGTTACAACAGGTAACTGCAGGGTCTCCAGAAGCTGTTGGACGTGGTCTGGAGGAAAAGGATGAGTGTCTCACCTTGTGTAGCAATGTAGTGGTTGGGTCTGTGGTAACCCTGAGGAAGGAGGAGGAAACATTTCAGGAACGTTTCATGAAAGCTCAGAACCTTCAGACACCGGAGGTTCTGTTTGGTCGGGTTCTAGAACATTTCAGCAGGAGGAAACCTTGGTACTCACATCCACATAGTTAGCGTTGATGTAGTCTGAGCCGCCGTCTCCATCCTGAGGCTGCAGACGCACACGGGAGTGATCGTCTAACACACACACACACACATGCACGTCTCCATCCTGAGGCTGCAGACGCACACGGGAGTGATCGTCTAACACACACACACACACACACACACACACACACACACACACACACACACAGCGGGGAGCGTCAGTTGTTGTGCTCGTTGTCACTGTGAAGCTCAACACAATCAGAGCTAATTAGCTTCCAGTGGATTAAAGATCTATGAACATATTAATAATCTCTTAATTAGATTCAGCAGAAACAACACGAGTCTTTAATTACATCTGATTCAGTTCGTTAGTCAGGAAGGCAAGGAGCACTGGGGCCCATGTGGTGAAACACCGGGGCCCATCTGATGACACCCGGGGCCCATCTGATGAAACACCGGGGCCCATCTGATGACACCCGGGGCCCATCTGATGAAACACCGGGGCCCATCTGATGACACTCGGGGCCCATGCGGTGAAACACCGGGGCCCATCTGATGACACCCGGGGCCCATCTGGTGAAACATCGGGGCCCATGTGGTGAAACATCGGGGCCCTTCTGATGACACCCGGGGCCCATCTGATGAAACACCGGGGCCCATCTGATGACACCCAGGGCCCATCTGATGAAACACCAGGGCCCATCTGATGACACCCGGGGCCCATCTGATGAAACACCGGGGCCCATCTGATGACACCCGGGGCCCATGCGGTGAAACATCGGGGCCCTTCTGATGACACCCGGGGCCCATCTGATGACACCCGGGGCCCATGCGGTGAAACACCGGGGCCCATCTGATGAAACACCGGGGCCCATGTGGTGAAACATCGGGGCCCATCTGATGAAACACCGGGGCCCATATGATGAAACACCGGGGCCCATCTGATGAAACACAGGGGCCCATCTGATGAAACACCGGGGCCCATCTGATGAAACACAGGGGCCCATCTGGTGAAACACAGGGGCCCATCTAATGAAACACAGGGGCCCATCTGGTGAAACATTGGGGCCCATCTAATGAAACACCGGGGCCCATGTGGTGAAACATCGGGGCCCATCTGATGAAACACAGGGGCCCATCTGGTGAAACACCGGGGCCCATCTGATGAAACACAGGGGCCCATCTGATGAAACACCGGGGCCCATCTGGTGAAACATCGGGGCCCATCTGATGAAACACCGGGGCCCATCTGGTGAAACATCGGGGCCCATCTGATGAAACACCGGGGCCCATGTGGTGAAACATCGGGGCCCATCTGATGAAACACCGGGGCCCATGTGGTGAAACATCGGGGCCCATCTGATGACACCCGGGGCCCATCTGATGAAACACCGGGGCCCATCTGATGAAACACAGGGGCCCATCTGGTGAAACATCGGGGCCCATGTGGTGAAACATCGGGGCCCATCTGGTGAAACATCGGGGCCCATCTGGTGAAACACCGGGCCCATGTGGGTCGGTAGGTCCAGACCCGGTTCTTACAGGCGATGATGTTCCCGTATCGGTTCTTCATGCGGTTCTCGTCCTTCTTGGCGGAGTCCCATGGAGCAGACTGTCCCTCAAAGAAGCTCTGTTGGAACACAGAGACAGTTTGTTACACATCACTGCAGCTATGAAGGACATGAATAATGCAGAGGGTGCGTTTGATTTGCTGCTCGGCGTCCGCCTCCATGGACAAAACACATGATTAAGTCCAATTACAGACAGAGGCTGTGAGGGAACAAAGACTCAGAGAATCAGACCAATCCAGGTTCTGGAAGAGGAAACAAACATTTAATTTCTCCACCACACACACACACACACACATGCACACACACACACACACACGCACGCACACACACACGTTTGTACTGTCAGACTGTCTGTATGAACGTCTCCCACTTTGATCCACAGCAGCTTCCTGAGTTGCTCATTAAAACGCCGGGAGACATAAGAATGTGTGTGTGACAGCCGTCTAAGAGCTTCAGACATCCATCAAACTGTGAGGTGAGCAACACACACACATCACACACACACTCACACACACAGAGACATAGTGTGACAGCGAGGAACAAAGAGGAGAAACGAAAACAGAGCAAAGAATGGAACTAATGAGTGCAGGCAGAACCTCTCCCTGTCTGTTTGGGGCCCACTGTGTGTGTGTGTGATGTGTGTGTATGTGATGTGTGTGTGTGTGTGTGTGCTCTTCAGGTGGTGGCTCCCATCCTGTTTCTAAGGTCTCAGATCAGAACCTCCACCAGCAACAGGAACAAGTTGCAGCAGTTCGGCTGCTTGGTTTCGGGTTTCTGGTTACAACCAGAACCTTGCAAGAACCCAGTTGTTTTCTAAAGTGGACCTTGGTGTTAACAGTGGTTCTGTGAGGTCCAGTTGTCTCTTTGGTGGTTCTGAGGCTCACCAAGATGATGCCTAAATGGGCCAGAACATCTCAGAGTGTTCTGAGCAACACTGGAGACTAAAGTTTCCATTTCTGTCAGTTCCTACAACCAAAGAAGAAGGTTCTCCTCCTTTTGGACTGGTGTGGACTCAATGGTAAGCCTGGAGATGTTCTGGTTCTGAATCCTACGACATCATGCAGCACTTGAGTTTAACTCCAGCACCTTGGAACAATTTGTGGTGTGACACAGGGTAAAATCTGCCCAGCAGCCCACCGTACTGCTCTGGATGCATTACCAGAGCAAGAACAGGTGGAGGACCATTGGTTAGAATGACGGCCAATCACGATGTCTGGATGTTCCTTCAGGCCTGTTCCAGATTTCCCCACCAGGTGTGAGGAGGCAGCTGGAGACAAAGCTGCTGCAGGCTGAACTCCCAACCAACCAGTTCATCCATCTATGATCTTTATGTATGTTAAGACTCACAATACAAATATGGTTTAAATCTGAACCAGCTCAGCTTGGAGGCATGAAGTTTGTCTGAAGTGAACTGAAGCTTTCAGGGTTTCTGAAATCCGTCTGGGATCCAGAAGAACCTGCCAATCTCCCCATCCGGGTCTGGTAGGATGCTGACGCTCCATCACCACACTGACACACAAATCACTATTCATCTCTTCTGCGTTGAGGACAAACTGCACTCTGACATCTTCCCCTCAAACAGCTGGACAATAAAATCCTGGACTCTGTGCTGCCAGTTAGTGAGGAAATCTGGGACTTTCTGAAAACATTTATATTCATTTGAAAGTTAGCAGCAGTACTGTGTATATAACTGTATTTATGCTTTGGATGTTGTGGTTTAGTGCTGTCTCTGCTCAAACACACCTGGATCAAACAAACTGCTCATTTCCAGCCTATTGCAGAGAGGAATGAATGCTGGTGAGGGAATTCAGATATTTTGGAGCAGAGGTGAATCTAAAAGTTGCAGGATGGTAGCCCTGGAGGACTGGAGTTGGTGACCCCTGATCTAGACAACCAATGTAACCATGGCAACCAGGGGAGCCGCCAGGAATCTTGGTCCCCATTACAAAACATTAAATTGGGCCCCCAGACCAGCTGCTGTTAAAATATCTCGAATCTGTCTGACCCATTGAAAGCGCCACAATTTTAAAGGCCTGCAAAGGCCTCGCTGTCTTTGGTCCAATACTGGTTCTAACACAGTATTTACATTTTACATGCAACAGTCCACATACAGTATGCAAATAGGTTGCTTAATTTTTTTTATTACTTGCTGAAATGTCTCTCCCCAATAGCAACGAGCAAAATACACATAAAGCAATCCAGACTTCTAAAAATGCTATGTAGCTGCATTTATGCAAGCTGCAGTATAACTTTAATAAAAAATATGTTTTCTCCATATTTGTTAAAGCTGTCATGATGTAGCAGTTTATGAGACAGATAATCTGTGGAAACAATCAATCTCCTCNGCAGAGAAATCTGCTGCTTTGCTCTCCGGTGCTCTGAACGACTAACATCACTAACACTAACATCAACAACATGTCCATGATGATGGGGAGGTTTGTGGAGGTGGGCGGAGCTTGTGGTGTTTGTGGAGGCAGGTGTGGCGTCA
The DNA here is from genome assembly GCF_000485575.1 of Poecilia formosa. Lineage (NCBI taxonomy): Eukaryota > Metazoa > Chordata > Actinopteri > Cyprinodontiformes > Poeciliidae > Poecilia > Poecilia formosa. The sequence continues at coordinate 46,893 of NW_006800857.1, read as the reverse complement.
GACTTACCTGTGCTGGTGGACAGCTGTGAGCAGTGAGGACGCATGCTGCTGACAGTCCCTCAGGGACCTGAGAACCTCAGCTTGGACCTCCTGCCAGCAGCCCTGAGATCATGGAGTCAATCAGCCATGTTAATTATTGATTATTGATGAGCAGCAGAGCCACTGATGGAGAGCAAGTGTGGCTACAGACAGTGAAGCGCTGCTCCAGCTGGGCTTTGAAGGACTTGAACGCAGCAGTGATGTCGGATGTCAGGTGTGACTCTGGCTCCGCCTTCTGCTTCGGCCCCTCACTCTGAAGAGCCTCCTCTGCAGCTAGCTCCACCCCCTCTGCTGGGCAGCCAGGTGAGCATCAGAAACATTAAACAAACTGAACTAAACATTAAACTACCTTTCATTGGCAACTCAGACTCCGCCCAGTCCTGCAGAGGCTCCGCCTTTCTCTTGGAGGGGGCGACGCCCTCGGCCTGGTCTGACAGGTAGCCTGTGGTTCAGAGTGTTGGTTATTCTGGACAGAGCCAGGTCAAACTGGAGCCTAGCATCTAACAGAGACCATCATTCATTTTAACATATTTTATTGGTGCAGCCATCATCCAGGTAAATGAACAGGTGAGACCTGAATCTGAAGCTTCTCTTTTCCTCAGGTTTTCCTGCAGAAGAACAAAAAAACAGGTAAACATGAAAAACTTCTCACATTTGACTCCAGTCAGAAACAGGAAATTAACCTTGTTAGAGGGAGAGCTGCTTCCTTCTTCAAGTCCCTCTGTCAGGTGCTGCGTCATCTGAAGCTCCGCCCCCTGCCGATCACCTGATGGGGGCTCCTCTAGGTTAGACAGGTGAGTTTCTGAACCCTTGGTTCCATCAGGCGGATCCAACGGTGGCTGGAAAGCAGCTGAACCAGAAACCTGAGAGATTCTCTCTGATGGACCAAAAGACCACCCTGGCCGGTCACCGCCGGGTTACTCTGACCATTGACTCACCGCTGAACTCAGGAGTGGAGTGTACGATCTGGTCAAACAGAACTTCAGCTCGGTTTGAAGCCGTAGGCTGAAAAACAAAACCTCAGAGTTAGAACCAGATAAACAAGTAAGTCGGTTAGTTGTTAGCTTGGTCGGTGATTGGGTCGGTCGCTCGGTGTCGGGGTTACCTTCAGTGAGGTGGACTCATCCTCGCTGCTCGGAGACGACAGCGGTAGAACTGGGGAGAGACAGAGCTGTTGGAATCTTTCTGATTGGTTCATTCCAGGTCATGTGATGGTTCGTTCTCATCTAAACAATGAGTTCATAAAGCCGTGGACAGTTCAGGTCCAGGACCGGCAGTAAACATGGTGGTGCTGTGGATGTCTGGTGGTCAGGCGGTCATCTGGGTGGAGGTTCTGAGCAGAACTTGACTCACTCTTCAGCTGACTCTTGCTTGGCGGCTTCTTGCGGGTGTAGGACCGAGCCATGTCTGAGGAGGGCGAGGTCCGGACCGCTCCTCCGGCGCCGGATGGACTTGCCTGTTTCTGAAAACACCAACAGTTACTCAGATGAAGCTTCGCCTCATGGCTCAGACACTGGCAGCAGTGACCAGCAGGAGGCGCTGTTCCAACATGCAGGTGGAGCAACAGGTACATTGAAGACTCTCCCTGCGGCCTCCTCCAGCTCTTGCTGGTGTTCAGGGTCAAAGGTCAGCTCCACCACGTGACTTCTGGTGTTCAGGTGCATGATGGGATTGGTCAGCCTGACACAGAGGACCATCTCTGCCCAGGAGCATGATGGGGAAAAAACACAAACTGAGTCTCATTAAAACAAAGATGTAAAACATCTGGTGGCTTTGATCTACCGGTTCTAGTTCTGGGATCTTCATGAGTGAGGAAAGCCACAGAAACATCATCATCATCATCATTATCTGAGCTGATGTCACTGATGGAAACCAGTAGCTGGAAGCTGACTTCACCACCATGGTGTTACTGCAGACACAATACCGCCCCCACCAGGCCGTTCTGTGCTACAACAACACTGTCGCTACTCCTCCAATCAACATTAAGCTTTATAAAGAACTTCAGGAACCCTGAGTTTCTGCCACATTGTCCAGATGTTCTGGAGGTCTTCCATCTTCTTACCGTTCTGTTTGAACTTCAGACTGTAATAATCCACGTCCTCCATCTGCAGGTGGATGGACCCCCAGAGGAAACTCTGCAGAACAAACCGAACCCAGACCAGAACATCAGATTGTTTCAACTACCACCAAGGAGAACCCTAAAGACCTTCCACATTTCATTAGTGTTCCCCATCAGAGGAACCAATGGATTCTGCAGGGCCAGCACAGAACCAGAACCAAAGAAATCCCTCTGGATAGTTTGAGCTGCAATAAGACTTGTGCATGGTTTTCTTTAGTGCCACAGAAGGGTGTAACTTTGTGTTGCAAGATGGTGGGATGAGGAGAAGCGGGGGGCTGATGCACCCAGTCTGAGTGGAAGGCCTTTTCTTTTCTTTCCTTTTCTAGTGCTAAGAATAAATCCAAAACTTCTATGTGAACACCAGACAGTCTAACTCAATAAAAATCAGGATATCCTGATCAGGCTTGTCAGATTAATATTACCTTTTGAAAATAATATTTTAGCAGCTATTAAACACACTATAAAATATAAATATGTTAAAACAGAAGTAATCTAATCAGGGCCGCTGCCAGGAATCTTGGGCCCCATGATGAAAAATTTAATTGGGTCCCTCCTGTGCAACTACTGTTACAGTTTCTTGAGTCTATCTCCATAATTTGTTAAAGTTGTCACCATGTTATGACGGTTTGCTATGAGACAGATAATCTGTAGAAACAATCTCCTCCACCTCCTCCCTGAACTACTATTGTTAACTAACGTAATGTGCCGTTCTGACCAAAAACAACCAATCAGAACCAGGAGGAGGGTTTTGGCGCTGTCAATCACCCTCATTCACTCACTGCTAAATGTTCTAATGGCGGAGAAACAACTTATTACAGGAAACCGTTTATCTGCCGTCACTGGTAGCTATGCTAACTAAACAGCATTCACAGTTTGAATCGGCACAGCTCTGCGCTATGCTAGCTGCAGCACAGCACAAATCGAAGGGGAGGAAGGATGAGCAGCACCACATGAGATGGTGATTGACAGCACTAAAACCTGCCTCCTCCCTCTGATTGGTTGTTTCTAGCACTGGGAGAAGGCAGAGGAAAAAATTTTCACAAATCATCTCTCATGCCACAATGTCACAACACAATGACAGCTTCAACAAATATTTGAATATTTTTTTTATAAAAGTTACCCACTGCAGCTTTAATCTCACTTAGGAGAGGACAGGTCAGGAGGGACGTGGCAACAGATATCTGTAATTTAAATGTAAGCTAAGGTAAAACTGTGTGGACTGGCTGCTGTCCAGACAGGAGGCTGTTTTTTTTTTAATTATTATTATTATTTTATAAAGATTGTTTGACTTTCTGTCAGCAACAAATACATTGTTTCTGTTGTGTAATTGTAAAAAAAAAGCAAGACACAGAGAAATCCCTATGGATTCTCAGGAATGATGCTAACTAGCTTGTTACTGAACACAGTGTTGCTCAGTTTTTTCACTGGGACGGGGAGGAAGAGGGTTTATGCTGTATGGTGGTTAGAGCTGCTGCTGACTGACTCATCTGTTGTCGAGTGTGGTAAAAGGTACAGGGAAGAGTTAAATATATGAATATCTTGGCATTTCTTTTTCTTAATTAATTAAATGCTATGGAGGCGAACAGTAGTCTATAGCTAAGCTAACTATGCTAAATGGTTGATAATCTCACAGTCTACTCATCTCTTGGAGAAAAACTGTTACAAATTCACACTCTTGTCTTTTTCTCTCTCTTATCTCCGTCTTGAAAACTTGACTTTATTGTTTTTCTAGGAAGCATAGTAACCGCCACAGTCGTTCTTGTCTTGTACTGACTGCTGCTGAAATCATCACGGCCAAGCAGGAACGAACCATTTAACGCAGATCCAGGGGGGAGTTCAATGTAAATATAGATGTGTGCGTTTTGGTCTGGGAGGGATAACATTTAATTTTTACTGCTAAAAACAATTTTAAAAAACACAATAACAGTAATTGACAGGTCCCCAATTTTTTTTTTTTATGTTTTTGTGGAGGGCCCCATGTCGTCAAGGGCCCTTAGAATTGTCATAACTCCTCCCCCCCATTCACTTTATTCCTGCTTACTATGGCTTACTGGGGAAACGATTATGGGTCTTACTTCCGGCGCCCACCGGAAGTAGCAGTATTTCATTGTAATTTCTAGTTTATTTTGCTAGTCTTTATTCATGATAGAAGTTACATCTCTCTTTTCGGTTATAATACAATATTTAGTAAAACTTGTTCATGGACACACCGTCTGCTGTCAGAGAGCCGCTCAGTGCAGAGGATCATAATTATGAGTTTAATTAGGGGAGTGAAAGATCGTTAAGTTTTGTAACGGAGTGAATTAGCATCGCTGCTAGCAGCTCGTTTCTCTGAAGAGCTGAAAGGAATAAAGAGAAAAGCAGAGAAGCAGGTCAGAGTCTGAGCTGCTGTTAGCGCTGACGGTGTAAAACACCAGAACTACATAATATTAGCTTGGTGTGAGGTGAATTTTATTTTTCGTTTGAATTTAATTCATTGAATTCATTATGAGCGAGACTGGAACATTTATTTATAAGACAAAATCAAATATCTGGGATTATTTAGTCCATCACAACCAGAACCTTGAGGTTCTTCGTTGCTGAGTGTCGCTGCAAATCAGCGGAGAAATAACCGCAGCTGCTGCGCTCCAGACCGTAATACGGAGAATCTCCCCACTGGACCAGAACCGAACCGAATCACACATTAACCTGTTATTGAGAGCAACTTACCACTGGAAAGAGCCGTAAGATGCCCTGGTGGAGCTCGGGAACTGTTGCACTGTTCGTGGCTGTTCTCTAATAACCAGACTAAGTTTAGTTTGTGGCCGCAGCAATGTGTTCTGAACGTGCTCTGTTAGAATATGTTCTCATCTTAACTTGTCTGAGTTATTTTGTGTCATGTGTTCATGTTTCTAATTTACTTTGAAAGGCACAGCTGCGAGTTCTGTATCCTGTCACTTTCTCCTTATGTGCATGTTGGACTGCTGTTATCCACTGGGGGCAATGAGAGCGAGTTCTTGTGTGTAGGCAGCCCTGTTCTAACCTAGAGAAGAAGTTAATAACCTGAACCACCTGAACGTTAAGCAATAAAAAACGAACACAGCTATCTAACGAGAAGAAGTGTGGTTCATTGTGAACACGAGTACTGAACAAGAAAACGCAACATGCTCCCAAAACAAAGGCGCTTGTTTTCATTGCCTACCGACAGATAAGCAAACAAAAATAATTTGGCTAAAAATTCTAAACTTGAAGAGAAAACCCAAAATGCTTTATGGGTGTCCATTTCATTGTGTGGACAAAAAAAAAAAAAAAAAAAACGGAAGAAAACCCGCATCTGCATCCGAAGCAACTGAGTCAGGGCGGCCATTTCTTCAAGTTGTCATCCCTCCCCGCAACAGCTGTAGTTTGCGCTAAACCGATATTGTCACATTTAAGCTTTGACAGCTGGAGTTCCCACATATTTTATAGCCTAAAAGCTCTGACGAAAGGCGGTTAGCGAGTTGCTAACATGTAAACAAATGGCGTTTCCGGTTAGCGGCGGAAGTCGCGCCCATAATTCACGCAAAGCATCATGGGGCATAGGCATAAGGTGGATACCGTGCCCCTGAATCATGCCTGAATCTAATTAGTCAAAATAAAGTCTTTCACTTGGTGATGGAACTGCTGTCAAATGAACGTTTCAGTCATAATTAATGGAATCAGCCTGTATTTGCTGAATGTTTGCCTACAGATGAAAACAGTTTCATAGTTCAATAATATTTTCTGTGAAGAATTATCACATAGTTGTCTTTTATTGTCTGATTTTATCAGGTGCTAAAAACATAAACATGAGCTTCTGTAACAATCAAAATGTTACTAAACATTTAAAAACAGAATAAATAACTTCTGTCTAAACCAAATGGATCAAACTTTGTATTGATTCTGACTTCACAGCTGTCCCTCAGCTGGTCGGCTAAACCTTTGTCCTGCTGACTTACGCAGCAGATGAGATATGATGCATCTTTAATGTAGCAAATATTAAAGACAAAACCTTTTCTGAGTCTGGTTGGGGCAGTTGGTGAGTAGAGTTACCATCGATATTCCTGACTCAATGCAAAGCAACAGCACATGTGGCGCTCTGCCACGCAGTCAGGTGACGTCCAGTCCACTGGACCACTGAATGGACTTCCCCGTTACGTTTCACAAAGGAATTTTAAACTGGTAATTGCTTTGAATACAGAGTGCAGCTGCTGCCAGCTACTGTCCACACATAGAGGCAGGCACATGAAGGACAAGGGAGCAAGAGACACTGGTGGGGACATGTCCACTCTAGTCCATTGGTGGGGACATGTCCACTCTAGTCCATTGGTGGGGACATGTCCTTCAGGAAGTTACACCTATGGTGCCACAGCAGAACATGTGAAGGGTTCTGCTGCAGTAGATCCCTTCACAGGTTCTGCTGCAGTAGATCCCTACCTGCAGGTAAACAGGAACCAACCTGAGGATCATCGATGAAAAAGCTCACACATCCCGAACCCACGTTGAAATCGATCCAGAACTTGTCCAGTTTTTCATCTTTGGGTCGGAACAACTGCAGAGAAACCATGATGCAGTGCTGTGTGCCGGGCCCAAAGTTCTGGTTCTGCGTCCATTGACGCTGGTACCTGTGTGGAGCTGAGGAAGGCCTTCAGGCAGGGCAAGGTGTACACTCTGACGGACAGAACCAAATATCACCAGGAATTAGTCTGAACCATCTAGAACTCACTCAGATCCAAAACTGACCAGGAATCATGAAAACACCCAGAAGAACTGAATTATGGGATGTCACCTCCTCTGGTCTCCATGGTAACGGTTAACGAAGTTCAGGAAGCGTCTGCAGTCCTGCAGGTGCAGACAGGTGTAGATCAGAACCAGGTAGAGCAGGTGTCCACACCGAGCAGGTGAGTAACTCACCACCTCAAAGTCAGCGTCTCTGATGTCACAGAAGGTGGATCTGATGTCACTGCTGTCGAACCACTGATTGGCTCTCTGCTCACGCTCTCTGCGTGGCGTAAGGCGACACAGCGCCTCCAAAAGGCTGACCTGAAACTCATAGTCTGAAACAATAAGGAAACTATAAACNGGTTTCTGGTTACAACCAGAACCTTGCAAGAACCCAGTTGTTTTCTAAAGTGGACCTTGGTGTTAACAGTGGTTCTGTGAGGTCCAGTTGTCTCTTTGGTGGTTCTGAGGCTCACCAAGATGATGCCTAAATGGGCCAGAACATCTCAGAGTGTTCTGAGCAACACTGGAGACTAAAGTTTCCATTTCTGTCAGTTCCTACAACCAAAGAAGAAGGTTCTCCTCCTTTTGGACTGGTGTGGACTCAATGGTAAGCCTGGAGATGTTCTGGTTCTGAATCCTACGACATCATGCAGCACTTGAGTTTAACTCCAGCACCTTGGAACAATTTGTGGTGTGACACAGGGTAAAATCTGCCCAGCAGCCCACCGTACTGCTCTGGATGCATTACCAGAGCAAGAACAGGTGGAGGACCATTGGTTAGAATGACGGCCAATCACGATGTCTGGATGTTCCTTCAGGCCTGTTCCAGATTTCCCCACCAGGTGTGAGGAGGCAGCTGGAGACAAAGCTGCTGCAGGCTGAACTCCCAACCAACCAGTTCATCCATCTATGATCTTTATGTATGTTAAGACTCACAATACAAATATGGTTTAAATCTGAACCAGCTCAGCTTGGAGGCATGAAGTTTGTCTGAAGTGAACTGAAGCTTTCAGGGTTTCTGAAATCCGTCTGGGATCCAGAAGAACCTGCCAATCTCCCCATCCGGGTCTGGTAGGATGCTGACGCTCCATCACCACACTGACACACAAATCACTATTCATCTCTTCTGCGTTGAGGACAAACTGCACTCTGACATCTTCCCCTCAAACAGCTGGACAATAAAATCCTGGACTCTGTGCTGCCAGTTAGTGAGGAAATCTGGGACTTTCTGAAAACATTTATATTCATTTGAAAGTTAGCAGCAGTACTGTGTATATAACTGTATTTATGCTTTGGATGTTGTGGTTTAGTGCTGTCTCTGCTCAAACACACCTGGATCAAACAAACTGCTCATTTCCAGCCTATTGCAGAGAGGAATGAATGCTGGTGAGGGAATTCAGATATTTTGGAGCAGAGGTGAATCTAAAAGTTGCAGGATGGTAGCCCTGGAGGACTGGAGTTGGTGACCCCTGATCTAGACAACCAATGTAACCATGGCAACCAGGGGAGCCGCCAGGAATCTTGGTCCCCATTACAAAACATTAAATTGGGCCCCCAGACCAGCTGCTGTTAAAATATCTCGAATCTGTCTGACCCATTGAAAGCGCCACAATTTTAAAGGCCTGCAAAGGCCTCGCTGTCTTTGGTCCAATACTGGTTCTAACACAGTATTTACATTTTACATGCAACAGTCCACATACAGTATGCAAATAGGTTGCTTAATATTTTTATTACTTGCTGAAATGTCTCTCCCCAATAGCAACAAGCAAAACACACATAAAGCAATACAAACGTCTCAAAAAATGCTATGTAGCTGCATTTATTCAAGCTGCAGTACATAACTTTAATAAAAAATGTTTTCTCCATATTTGTTAAAGCTGTCATGTTGTAGCAGTTTATGAGACAGATAATCTGTGAAAACAATCAATCTCCTCCATCTCCTTCCTGAATTACTACTGTTAGCTAAAGTAATGCACCGTTCTGAGCAAAAACAACCAATCAGAACCAGGAGGAGGGTCTTAGTGCTGTCAATCATCCTCATTCACTCACTGCTAAATGTGCTAATGGTGGAGAAACAACTTATCATTACAAGAAACCGTTTATCTGCCGTCATTGGTAGCTATGCTAACTAAACTGAGCATTCACAACAGGCTATAGCTAGCTGCAGCATGGGGATGAGCAGCACCACATGAGATGGTGATTGACAGCACTAAAACTCTCCTGCCACTGACTGGTTGTTTCTAGCACTGGGAGAAGGGAGAGGAAAAAGACTTTTCACAGATTACCTCTCATACCATACTGTCGCAACATAATGACAGTTTTAACAAATATGTGGGAAAAATTTTTTTATATAAAAGTTACATACTGCAGCTTTAATTTCACTCAGGAGAGAACAGGTCAGGAGGGACGTGGGTTAGAGCTGCTGCTGACTGACTCACCTGTTAAGTGGTAAAATGTACAAGTTAAATATATGAATATGTTGGTAATTATTTTCCTTAATTCATTAAATGCTAGTGAAAAGGAGGCAAACAGTTTGTAACTAAGCTAATTATGCTAAATGGTTGATTCAGTCTACCCACCTCTCTTGGAGAAAAACTGTTACAAATTTACACTTTTACCTTTTTCTCTCTCTGCCTATATTTTTGAAAACCTGACTTTCTAACTTTTCTTAGCAGCATAGTAGCTGTCTGCTGCTGAACAGCGTCACTCTCAAGCGCTCCAAGCAGGAATGAACCATTTCCTGTAGATCCAGGGGGGTTCAGGGCAAATATGGATATGTGTGTTTTGGTCTGGGAGGGGTAACATTTATTTATTACTGGTATAAACNCCAGAATTCCTCTGGGATCCAGGGATCCAGAATTCCTCTGGGATCCAGGGTTCTTCTGGGATCCAGGGTTCCACTGGGATCCAGAATTCCTCTGGAATCCAGGGTTACTCTGGGATCCAGAGTTCCTTTGGGATCCAGGGTTACTCTGGGATCCAGACTTCCTCTGGGATCCAGACTTCCTCTGGGATCCAGAGTTCCTCTAGGATCCAGGGTTCCCCAGGGATCCAGGGTTCCCCAGGGATCCAGGGATCCAGAGTTCCTCTAGGATCCAGGGTTCTTCTGGGATCCAGAGTTCTTCTGGGATCCAGAGTTCCTCTGTGATCCAGAATTCCTCTGGGATCCAGGGTTCCCCAGGGATCCAGAGTTCCTCTGGGATCCAGGTTTCCCCAGGGATCCAGAGTTCCTCTGGGATCCAGGGTTCCCCAGGGATCCAGAGTTCCTCTGGGATCCAGAGTTCCTCTGGGATCCAGAGTTCCCCAGGGATCCAGGGTTCCTCTAGGATCCAGGGTTCTTCTGGGATCCAGAGTTCCTCTGTGATCCAGGGTTGCCCAGGGATCCAGAATTCCTCTGGGATCCAGGGATCCAGAATTCCTCTGGGATCCAGGGATCCAGAATTCCTCTGGGATCCAGGGTTCTTCTGGGATCCAGAGTTCCTCTGTGATCCAGAATTCATCTGGGATCCAGAGTTCCTCTGGGATCCAGGGTTCCCCAGGGATCCAGAGTTCCTCTAGGATCCAGAGTTCCTCTGGGATCCAGAGTTCCTCTGTGATCCAGAATTCCTCTGGGATCCAGGGTTCCCCAGGGATCCAGGGTTCCCCAGGGATCCAGAGTTCCTCTAGGATCCAGAGTTCCTCTGGGATCCAGAGTTCCTCTGGGATCCAGAGTTCCTCTGTGATCCAGAATTCCTCTGGGATCCAGAGTTCCCCAGGGATCCAGGGATCCAGAGTTCCTCTGGGATCCAGAGTTCCTCTAGGATCCAGGGTTCCCCAGGGATCCAGAATTCCTCTGGGATCCAGGGATCCAGAGTTCCTCTAGGATCCAGGGTTCTTCTGGGATCCAGAGTTCTTCTGGGATCCAGAGTTCCTGTGGGATCCAGAGTTCCCCAGGGATCCAGAGTTCCTCTAGGATCCAGAGTTCCTCTGGGATCCAGGGTTCCCCAGGGATCCAGAATTCCTCTAGGATCCAGAGTTCCTCTGGGATCCAGAGTTCCTCTGGGATCCAGGGTTCCCCAGGGATCCAGAGTTCCTCAGGGATCCAGAGTTCCTCTGGGATCCAGAAAGCTGCAGGAAAGTTTCTGTTCACACACCCAGACTCAGAGGGACCGTGGGTCGGTGGTCCTCATCTCTACCTCAGAACCGTCCAGAACATTTAACAAATCAAGCTCACCTCCAACCATCACAACAGCAGCTGCCAGCTGAGTCCTACAGGTAAACATAGACAAGTGACCCAACAGGTGAGCTTAGCATCCATTCACTGACTGAACTTTAAAGTTGAGAACTGCAGTGACAGTGTCCCAGCAGAAGCCTCACTGGTTCTGGTTCTGGTTCTGGTCGTTCTGGATCAGCCTTCTCTGCTGCCGGCTCAGGGACTCCAGGATGCTGTTGAAGGTTCTGATGGCCTGAAACCAGAGAGGGGCTTCATGGTTCCCCAGCAGGGGGCAGCAGCATGTGCAGTGGTTTAGTGGTTACCATGGTTACCTGCAGTCGCAGAGGGAAGTGAACTCCGGCCTCCAGAGCCAGGTGAGCCAGGTGAAGCAGCAGCACGGACAGCTGGGCAGCTAGAGGAGGCAGCAGCGTTACACACCTGAGCAGCAGAACCAACATACGAACCAGAACCAACCAGACCTGGAAGAGACGCCTGGGCCAGGAGCTGAGAGACAAAACGGACCACAGGTCACAATCAGAACCCACCAAGACGAAGGTTTCCAGTTCCAGGATCAGATCTGAGAGTCCGCTAGTGCAAACAGGAGCAGAAAGTGCCGTCCCAGTTCCCCAGCAGGGGGCAGCAGTCCTCTCCTTACCAATTTTAACATCCATCCTACCAGCCTCAGGTCAGCGCCACGACACCGACTGCAGCTCAACAACAAATTAACAGAATCTACAGTTTCACCTGCCAAACTGGTTGAACTGACGACTCAGGGCCGCCGCCAGGAATCGTGGGCCCCCTGACAAAACTTTGTTTGGCCCCCCTGACCAGCTGCTGGTACAATTTTCTGAGTCTGCTTGACCCATAAAAAGCGTCACAATTTTAAAGGCCCGCATCTGCCTTGGTTTCTGTGGTTCAATACTGATAAT
>NW_006800857.1:30464-34406 GCF_000485575.1 Poecilia formosa | reverse complement strand
AGGCCTCGCTGTCTTTGGTCCAATACTGGTTCTAACACAGTATTTACATTTTACATGCAACAGTCCACATACAGTATGCAAATAGGTTGCTTAATATTTTTATTACTTGCTGAAATGTCTCTCCCCAATAGCAACGAGCAAAATACACATAAAGCAATCCAGACTTCTAAAAATGCTATGTAGCTGCATTTATGCAAGCTGCAGTATAACTTTAATAAAAAATATGTTTTCTCCATATTTGTTAAAGCTGTCATGATGTAGCAGTTTATGAGACAGATAATCTGTGGAAACAATCAATCTCCTCCACCTCCTTCCTGAATTACCATTACTGGTTAAAGTAATGCACCATTCTGACCAAAAACAACCAATCAGAACCAGTAGGAGGGTCTTAGTGCTGTCAATTAGCCTCATTCACTCACTGCTAAATGTGCTAATGGGGGAGAAACAACTTATTGTTACAGGAAAATCATTTATCTGCCGTCATTGGTAGCTATGCTAACTAAACAGAGCACTCGCAGTTTGAATCTGCACAGCTCTGTGCTAGGCTAGCTGCAGCACGGCACAAATCGAGGAGGAGGAAGGATGAGCAGCACCACATGAGATGGTGATTGACAGCACTAAAACTCTCCTAAAAGGCAGAAGAAATAGACTTTTCACAAATTATGCCATACTGTCACAACATAATGACAGTTTTAACAAATATGTGAAAAAACATTTACATAGAAGTTACTGCAGCTTTAATTTCACTCAGGAGAGAACAGGTCAGGAGGGACGTGGGTTAGAGCTGCTGCTGACTGACTCATCTGTTAAGTGGTAAAAGGTACAAGTTAAATATATGAATATGTTGGTAATTATTTTCCTTAATTCATTAAATGCTAGTGAAATGGAGGCAAACAGTCTGTAGCTAAGCTAATTATGCTAAATGGTTGATTCAGTCTACCCACCTCTCTTGGAGAAAAACTGTGTTACAAATTTACACTTTTACCTTTTTCTCTCTCTGCCTATATTTTTTGAAAACCTGACTTTCTAACTTTTCTTAGCAGCATAGTAGCTGTCTGCTGCTGAACAGCGTCACTCTCAAGCGCTCCAAGCAGGAACAAACCATTCCATGCAGATCCAGGGGGGTTCAGGGCAAATATGGATATGTGTGTTTTGGTCTGGGAGGGGGAACATTTATTTATTACTGGTATAAACAATTTTAGAAAACATTATATGATTAAATTTGTAATTGACCGAGCCCCAATTTTTAAAAATTTCTATGAAAAAAAAAATAGATATATTTTGTAGGCACCCTGTTGGTCAGGGGCCAACAGGGCCCCTGGCTGGACAGGACTAGGAGGACCTGGGTGAGGAGAGGACTGGAGTGGCGCCAGTGGTGGCGCTGCTGAAACTTCCTACTGAACCGAGTCCTGGAGCAGGAGGTTCTCCTGGTGGTGGAAACAGAACTAGAGTCATCTAGAAGTCTCCGTATTCATCAGACCTTCTGAGCATCCAGCCGGCTGGGAGCACAGCTGTCACCCTCACACCCAAAAACCCAAAGTTTCTGTGAAAATAAGAATAAACAGACAATCTGACACCCAGTCCAGTCGTCTGGCTCCAGAGGTCAGCTGGATCCAGCCACCACTGGACACTGACAGAACCAGTTCAACTCCCAGTAGGATGTAACTGGGACCTCATGCAGACCAGTCATGGGATGGAAATGATCAGATTCACAAACTGTCCACTAGGGGGCATCAGTAGTGGAGTGATACTCTCTTCAAGCAGCTAGTGGAGCATCTGACATCTGACGATCAACATGCACAGAGGATAAGCATTAGCAGCACTGATGGAGGCACACAGGGGTTCAGGGGTCATGGGGAGGACGGGGTCTGCATGAGGGCAGGTGAAGGAGACGGATATCCCAGTGAACAGGTGTTAGAACCAGTGCATCAGTGAGGATGTCCAGTCCCTGTGAGATCTTTGGATGTTGGACTGTTTCCAACACGGGTCAATTGGATGTTTGGGGGTTCCTCAACGACCCAATGGTTCCAGCATGGGGACAGCCGTCACTGGGTTTCCTTTACTGGCAGTCATCAGACAGGAAATGGGGAGAGACACAAAGAGGAAAGCATGCAGGAACGTTCTCACAGTCAGGAACTCTAGAGCTATAGCCTCCACTTACAGGGTACCCATTACGCCCCTCAGCTACTGGAAGCCAGATGCTCTCTGCTGGCCGCCCTGTAAATCAACTCTTTCCAGTTCTGTCACTAGTCTGCAAAAGAACCCAGTTCCATGCTGGTACAGAGGTGCTGACCAGTGGGTGTGGTGCTGGTTTCCCCCCCATTAACACCCATGCTACCAGCACTAACCCTAACCCCATGTCTTCCAGGAACATCCCCTGAATCAGACAGAGATCCTGATGGGTGCAGACGTGTTTCAGGTTTGCCCTGGAGACTGGTGTGTAATGTAATGCAGATAAACAAACTGGGCCTGGGTGGAGCTAGCCTAGCAGAGTGCTAACAAAGGTGCTAGCTAAACCCGAATCTACGACAGAAACACAGAAAACTAGGAAGGCGTCTTACCTCGTTGAGCTGTCCAATCAGATTAATTAGAAAAGCATGGAGGGACCAGGGAGACAAGAGTCATGAGTGGGGCGACTGGGGGCCCATCTCACCTCACCTCATCAACAAATGATCAACAAATCATCACTCACTTCACAAGATGGATCTGAAAATCTGGGTGAAAAGGCAGATCCTGACATGTTTATGTTTAATTTCTGTGACTGAGACACCCGGCCGGTCACAAGATGTCTCCATCAGAGGGGTTGAGAACCCCTGAGGGTCTCAGGGGTTCTCGACCCTAACCCTAACCCTGAGGGTCTCAGGGGTCCCCAAACTTTTTCCTGTGAGGGCCACATAACTTTTCCCTTCTCTGCTGGGGGCCGAGTCAGTTTGTAACAGAAAAAGTGACGACTGCAGGAGCCTAAATGTAAAAATGTATTGTTTTCCAGAAGGGACAATAAAATAACTCTCTCTGGGTTCTTCACAGAACAAAAGTCAGGAAATAAATAATACTATTAATGAAATAAATACCGTATTTTCTGGACTATAAGCTGCAGATTTCTCTGCTGCTCCAGGTTTTCCACAGCGATGCAGCAGCAGCAGAGACACCCAACATCTGAGTCATAACAGGTCAACTGAATATCACCTTTATTACAGTTGAAAAAGAAAAAGGTGCCAAGTTTAGATTTAACTGAACTGATTACGGTAGTTTCTGAACGGAAACTGTAACAGTAAAAGTGCTGATCCTTTGTGTTGCTACTAGCATGTGCTAAATGAAAATGGCTGCTTTCTTCTTCTTCTGCTGCTTGTTCTTCTTTAGATTCCAACGGCAGCCATTATTGTTGCACTACTGCCATCTACTGGATCCTAATATCTATGCCTCAAATTCTCATAATGATCCCAGTATTTAAAAAAATGAAAAATCTTCTTTTTCCCCTTAATGCTGTTTAACTGATCATCAACATTCTCAAATTTCAATTCCCTACTAAAACCTAATTCCGTTTTAATGGCGCTTTCTTCTTTTATTTCCAATTTTGATTTCCAATGATTCACTTCCTGCTAAAGAGCCCCCTGGTGGTTGAAGAAAAATCCACATATAAGCTGCAAGGTTCAAAGTTTAGGAAGAAAGTAGCGGCTTATAGTCCGGAAAATACGGTATATGAAAAAAAATCTAAAAGCTCTCTGGTAATGTGGAGAGATGTGAACTGGGAGCCATTCCGGCTAGAGACCGGGCCAGAACAGAACAGAACCAGAGTAGAACCAGAACAGAACTCCTCGCTGATAACTTTCTGCAAATGGAGAGTGAAACCTCTGAGTGTGTATTCAGTATGTATAATGGATCAGCCCTGAGGGCAGCCCGCAAGCACACTGCTCACACACACGCACACACACGCACACACAC
>NW_006800857.1:25075-30384 GCF_000485575.1 Poecilia formosa | reverse complement strand
CACACACACACACACACACACACACACACACACACACACACACACACACACACACACACACACACACACACTGGAGCCATTCCCTGTTTGGGCCCATTAGCTGCAGGGAAGATCTATAATGTATGTCTGTGAGTGTGTGTGTGTTCAGGTAAGTAACATCCATTAGTAAGTTTCTCCTGTTAAAATGGACAAACACACACATACACACATACACACAAACACAAACACACACAGATTTCGAGAAGCTCCAACCTGCAGCTTGTAGAGGACATTATTGGAAGGATTTTCTGTGGTTTCAGTTTTTACTGCACCTCCTCCAGAACCTCCAGAACCTCCAGACTAATCATCACTGATGTACTTCCTCTCAGCAGATGATCAGATCATTCAGGGAGGACTCTGATTGGTTCTTGGACTGGTTGACGGATCGATATCATTGATCGTTGATCGGATCAGCCAACCAGAGAAATCTCTGTCTGGGACTGGCAGAAACTGGCTGCACCACACTCCACTGCTGAAGTACTTGGACAGAGAGGACCTAGTTTGTTCAGACCAGAACCAGAACTGGACTCGTTGGACTCACACAATGTGGCTGCAGCACACAGCCAGGGAACCCAGAGGAGTAAGAATGGGCCGGATCAGAACTGAAGCAGACCTGAGCAATGGATGCATGATGGCAGGGTGTGAAACTGGGCCAGTCCGTTAGACTCCCTGGGCGGTTCTGGTTCCCCTGCTGATGCCTCGCCTCAGCCTCCTTTACAGAAACTTTTAGTTTTAGTTCTACCAGGAGTGATGGTAACCCTGGAGGACCGGAGCAGGTTTTGGTTCTGACTCAGTCTAGGAACCATTCCACCAGGGCCGAGCAGAGCCCCACCGGTTCTGATCCGTTTGATGTCAGCTGGGTCAGACAGTCGTGTTCTCACCTCGTACTCCTCCTTGAACCCATAGCCCTCGGCACACTTCATCTGGGTGATGTGCTGCAGCAGGTCAGCGACCCGGATGGCCGGGTGCAGCTGACCCGTCTGGTAGGGCAGCGCCTCCCGCTCCGCCTCCCGCTGCTTG
The DNA here is from genome assembly GCF_000485575.1 of Poecilia formosa. NCBI lineage: Eukaryota > Metazoa > Chordata > Actinopteri > Cyprinodontiformes > Poeciliidae > Poecilia > Poecilia formosa. The sequence continues at coordinate 29,325 of NW_006800857.1, read as the reverse complement.
TAGTGGGACTGGACCAGGCTGCTGGTTTCACTGGTCATGGTGTGGCTGCTGTCGTCTGCAGAGGAACAGAAGACGGACGGATCAGACAGCAGGTCAGTGTGGACACGTAATGGACTGGACCAGGCTGACCCAGATAGAACCAGAATCTGTTCATTTCTAATGATCCAGCTGGACCAGATCCGGTTCGGTCTGAAGGCCGGGTTCTGAAGATGATCTGAGACACAAAATCTGATGCTGAAGCTTTGTTTTGGACAGACTCTGACTGGGTAACACTGATGAAGGCCGTTCCCCACAGAACCAGGAGAACCCTCTAGAGGTCCATCCGCTCCTGAGAAGACATCTCTACTGACTGGACTTTCCTTCAGGAGACACAAACCACATGTCCTCTCCAGAGGAAGACCTCAGAACTTCACTTCCAGCACCAACAACCCGTCCTGCTGGTCCTGGAGGACCTTCAGGTTTTAATCCAGAGTGGATCAACCCGAGCATCGCCTCTCTGTACCTTCACTCACTTCACGGCTTGGGTCCAGACCATCAAACCCCCCAGGTGGTCCAGAAGCTGGCTCATCTGCACCGACCTCTTCTGAGTTTCCCAGATAGTCAGAATCTGATCCCAGCCCCTGCCTACAGAGAGCCCTTCCTTAATCCCTAATCCCAATCCCCGTAGCTCCTGTTCAAACGATGCTCCTCCTGGACCACAGAGTTCCTCCAATAACCTTGTCAATAACCAAGAAGCTTCAAACTATTCTCCTTCATGGTTGTGACTGAAGCCCTGAGTTTTTGAAATTGTTTTATTCCCAAACCAATTTAGGCCATTTTCCCACATCTGGGTCAGGTCGACTCGGTTCTATTGGAACCAGAACTTCATCATCTGCTCCATCTCCAGCTGCTGCGGTTCTCTTTCCCTCTGCTCTGTCAAGCTCCTTGGTTCTGTGAGGAAACCTTCCACATGTAAATTGGTCTGATTAGAGAGTCAAATGTGGTCTAGTCAAAGTCTGGAGCGAGTGAGTCAAGCTTCATTTAGAGAAACCGGTCTGCACTGAGTCTGTCCAGAACCAAGGAAAAGTTCTGGTCCACATCCACTCCTACAAGACTGTCACCATGACAACACAGATGAATGACATCACATTACATGTCTGGACAGAGGATGATGATGGACTCTTTCCACACTGCGGCCAAAGATCCCAGCTTTAGTCCCAGTAAGGGTACTGGTCTACATCCAGTCCAGATCCAGCACGGTCCGGTACAAAGAGTAAAACTGGACAAGTCCAGAACAGCCTGGTTCTGCCTGTGTGAATGGGACCAGAACAGTTTGGGTTCTTGGAGTGGCAGTGTGAACAGAGCAGAGTTCAGAGTCCTGGAAAAGAACAAACCTTGGTCGTGAAGTGGACATCAGAGCTAAACCCGTCCAGAACTCTGGCAGGGACGTTTCAGCAAAGGGCGGACACAACTTTCACTACGCTCTCTAGCTGTTCTTATTGGCTAGCCTGGGGGCTAACTGACCAATCAGAAGCTCTCTACCTGAACAGTCCAACCAGTCAAGGTGAGGAAGATGGACCAGGCGATGGCGGTGGTGGCTGGTGATTGGATGGATGAAACAACCAATCATAAGACATCAAATGAGCTGATTGGTTAAATACAGGATGATGGGAGGGGCTTGGGTTGTGACATCATGACAGAGGGTACAAATGAAGCTCTGCCATACTAATGATGACATCACAGCAGGTAATGGGTGTGGCTCCATGCAAAGTGGTGACACCCCCAAACACGAGCCCCCCCCCTAGTCAGCCCCAAATTTAACCACTTACCATTAATGGGCACTTTACACAGAGACAGAAAGAAGAGAAGAAGAGAGGAGACACGAGATGAGCAACAACTTTAGCTTTTAGCTAGCTGCTAACACAGCTAGTACCAAACACTGTAGGAGCTCTGCTGAACCCCGGACCCTTCTACCAGAGAATAGCTAACCCTGATCTAGCTAACCTAGCTAACCTTGCTGACCTGACTAACCTAGCCAATCTAGCTGATTTTGCTAACCTAAGTAACATGACCAACCTAGCTAACCTGGCTAATATCCTGAACCACCCAGTTTGTCCTCGGATTCCTGCTCCTCTAACTAGCTAAGCAAAGTTTCTATTGCCTGTCTGTCCACTGACATATCCTAAATTTTAGCTGAGGCATATTGGGGCTATTTTAGGTCAGAGAGGAGTATGTTAGGCCAAAGGCACAAAAGGAAATATATCTTGCTTTCAACAGGAAATAGGAGGAAATGTCTTTGAACGTTGTCCATCAGAAGATTGTTAATGTCTGGATGAAACTGATCACAGGACTTCCAGGATGCTGGAGGACCCCTTCACACTGGACAAAGACCCTTATGGGGCACTAGAATCAGCGCTTGGTGGTTTCTGGAGTGTCTGCAATGCAGGAGGTTCCTCAGCTGGAGCATGAAAGACCGTGGAAGATCGCATGCTGAAAGCTTCAGTTTGGGGTCCTGGGTGGTGATCGGGGTGCAGTGCCAGCAATGTTTCCATGAAGGGGGTCAACTAATGAGTCAACAGGCTGGGAGGACTCTGGATGTCCTGTAGGTGTTTGGCATGTTCAGCTGGGGCCGATGGGAGCTCCATCTGATTAAACACAGCGCGGTCATGGTGGACAGTTAAAGGCATGGTTTCTGTTCAAACTATCGCTCTGTGTCCTGGACTGAAGCTATGAACCCATAGGTCCAACTACTGACAGGCTCCTGTGGTAACTAGAGGTTCTTTAAATCAGACAAGTCAAACAGAAACACTGATCCAAACTCAAACCAACTGTTGACATTTGCTAGAAAATATCACAGGTTAGTGAGCGCTCCATTATTATTCTCAGTTCATTCAGATTTTACGCTGAAGATGAGGAAGTAAAAAAGCTCCTGTGTTATTCCCACTCCCAAAGTCCACCAGAGCGTGTTGTGTCCATGCAAAGGTTGAAGGTCACAAACAGACGTGACATCAACACGACACGCAGGAATGTTGTGGATGTGGGGATGGAGTGAAGCCCACCATAGTTTTAGTCACAAAACAAGAAAACAGGGTGAAAACCAAGGAACCAGAACAATTATTCTAAATTTCAAATAAAACAAGACGAAACAAACTGAGTCTTTTCAACCAAAGAAAAACATGAAGGAACTTCATTCAAGTTCAAGAATAAAAGCAAAACTGTTGGAGATAAAACAGTAAAGATGGAAGAACTGGTCACTAAAATCAAATAAAGAGAATAAAAACAAAACAAAAGCAGCTGAACAAGCAAGCAGGAATGGATGGAAGCCAGAGAATCCCTGTCTCTCTTTCTGTCCGTCCTCTCCCTTCACCTGCCAGTCCACTTCCTGTCTGTCTGTCTGCCTGTCTTCTTCTGGTCTGTCTACCAGTAAACCTGAACGCTAACCTCCTGCAGAGAAAACAAGGAAGAGAGTCTCACCCAAGATGGCTGTTGGTACAAATGGGTCTGCCATCAGGACACAAGAGCAGCAGACAGACAGAGAGAAAGACAGGACAAAGAGACGAGTCAGTGGACCACAGCGCGACTGAGCGTTGTGGGTGTGGCTGGCAGCTGAAACACCGAGGAATTTCAGTAAATTCAGCTGAAAGTTCATCATTTACACCGAATGATTCATAAATCTGGACCTAAAGACGACTCTGTGCTGCCGTCTGTCAGTGTGATGCATTCACTGTCAGTGTGATGCATTCACTGTCAGTGTGATGCATTCACTGACCATATATCTTGCTGTGAAGGTTACCTGGGTAGTAGGAGTTGGGGACGGAGGTGCTGATGGTGTTTGTCTTCAGGGTGAAAGAAGATGGAGACGACATGGCTGCAGAGACAGAGCAGAATTTATCAACGCCATGACTCCACCCACATAATGACGCCACCCACATAATGACTCCACCCACATGATGACTCCACCCACATAATGACTCCACCCACATGATGAGATGAACATGTCTCATGTCCCCATCTGTCCACCTGGCTTTTAGTCAGATTTATGCCAGTTAGACTGTGTGTGTGTGTGTGTGTGTGTGGACTCACTGTGGCCGTTCAGAGTGTGTGTGTCCACCATGGCTGTGTGTTGGGAGCTGTTCACCATCAGAGTCATTTCCTGTCTGGAGCTCAGTGTTTCCTTCCTCTTCTTGGCCAACTTCCTGCAGACAGAGGCGATGGGGCTGACCTGAGTCTCTGTTGGGACCCAGATGGACCCAGATGGACCCAGATGGACC
>NW_006800857.1:22770-23115 GCF_000485575.1 Poecilia formosa | reverse complement strand
CGCGCCGGGTCAACATGGAGGACGCTGAAAGAGCCCCCAGGCGAGGCGCTGCCCTCCACCCCCTCATGTCTCACTTGCTCTTCTTCTCTGATTCAGAGCCCAACATACAAACAGCAACAACACCAACTCGTCTTTGCTGCTCTCCCAAAACGCCAGCGAGCGCACCGGCCTAATTAATCTGGTGGGACCAGGAGGTGGGACAAGGAGGAGGGACCAGGAGGAGGGACCAGGAGGTGGGACCAGGAGGAGGGACCAGGAGGAGGGACCAGGAGGTGGGACAAGGAGGTGGGACCAGGAGGTGGGACCAGGAGGTGGGACCAGGAGGAGGGACCAGGAGGTGGGACA
>NW_006800857.1:15165-19891 GCF_000485575.1 Poecilia formosa | reverse complement strand
TTTCTGCAGAGCTGAACCCTCTGACCAATCAGACCCCTGACCTCTGACCCCCACAGAGAATAGCAGGCTGACCATGAGCTGAACTCTGGTTTCCAGGAAGCAAAAGCTGAAAAGCTTTGAAATGTTCTCTGATTTCTGAAGAGAGTCGATATGTGTGTGTTTGTGTGTTCAGGTGTGTGTGTCATGACATCATCAACAAGGGTTAGGGATGATTGATTTCACAACACTCAACATGGACACACACCACATGTCAAGGCTAATCTATGCTAATCTAATGAGAGGCAACACAAAGCTGTTAGCTGCAAGGAAGGAGACACTCTGGGTCTGTGTGTGTTTCTCTGTGTATTGTATGTGTGTGTGCAGTGATGCAGGGTTAATAGAATTAGCTGCTTGTAATAAACCCGTCTGATCAAATGATCATTGCTCACACACACGCCATAAGAGAAACACACACACACCATAAGAGAAACACACAACACACACACACCATAAGAGAAACACACACACACCATAAGAGAAACACACACACACCATAAGAGAAACACACACACACCATAAGAGAAACACACACACACCATAAGAGAAACACACACACACCATAAGAGAAACACACACACCATAAGAGAAACGCGCAGCGTCGTGCCAGTGATGTGAAACATGCTGTTGGTGTCCAGTTAAAGGAAGATGACACCAGTGGTAACAGATCTGTTTAAACTGGTTCCTGAGAAATGGAAGACTGGTGGTTCTGATCTGGTTCTGCTGTGGTTCTGATCCATCAGGACACTGGTTCTCTGATGGAGCCAAAGTTTGTTTCAGAACCAGATTTCTCATCAGAACTGCCGGGTTGTCCAGGATCAGCCTGAACCCTCTCAGTTACCAAACGGTAACTGCTCGCCATGGAAACGACCCCTGACCCCTGACCCCAGTTCTGTCCAGTCGCTACAAACTTCACAGCGCTCTCAGCAAATATCAGGTTTAAAGATGGAGTTTGATTATTGATCAACACTTTTTATTTCTTTATCAGTTCAATGAATTTATATTTTAATGAAAATTATAGTTTCTATAAAACACATCAGCTCTGGTAGGGAAGAGTTTCAGGCAGGAAACACTCAGCTGTCGTTAGGGTCAAAGGTCAAACAGGTTACTTACAGGTAGTAAGTGTAGGAGTGATAATTTCTTCGTCTGAATGGTGGGGGCGAAGCAGAGGGATGAAATGGAGGGAAAGAAAAAGAAAAACAGAAAAAGGAAAAACAAGATTAATGTCTGGAAGAAAAAGCAACAGAAGAACAGATGAGTTCAAGTATCAGAGGATTGATTGGCTGGTGGTGGGGGCGGCGATGCCGATTGGCTGGTGATGGTGGTGAGGGCGGGGTTAGGTTTCATGTGTGAGATGGAAACACAGAGTCTGAAAGAGCTAACTTGGATCTGAACAGAAAACCAGCAGCTGAAGGAACAACCTGACGATGTAATCATCTGGAGCCAGAGGAGTTCCTCTGGGCTCTGTCCTCTACCACAACCAGTTCTCCCAGTCCTCCCAACACCTGAAACCCTTCCTCCACTAGACATCCCAAAAAAACTTTCAGAAGATTCTTTGTCCAAAAAATAGCTTTGTTTTCAAAATGTTCCCTGGTTCGCTGTTGGGTCCCAGTCAGTCCAGATGCTGACTGGGCCCCTCTTGTTCCTCAGGCACTACGCTGCCATAACAGATGCATGAATCAGCCCATAGCATGACGCATCCTCCTTACACTTACACTAATCTGCAAACAGCAGAGCTGAGTTTCTACATTAGCGGTACAGCTAGCTTTGAAAACATTTAGCGTACTTAGCTTTGCCTAAATTAATTTTCCAGATAAATTCCAAAGCGCTAATTTACTTGCCTGTTTTGTAAACTTTCAGTTGAATAAAGTTCAACATTTATGTTGAAGTTTTATTTATCAACTGTTTACAATTCTTTGAGTGGAGGAACCCGGTCCGGGATTGGGACCAGATGGGGCCCAGTCCGGGACAGAGACATCCTGTGAAACTGCAGTGATTCCACTCAAATGAAAACGTTTCTTCATTATTTGACTGTTAGCAACGACTCTGACTGTTAGCGATATCTCTGACATGTCATCATCCGGTTTATGAAGCCGTTTGTGTTTCTGAACACTTCATTTCTCCAAACATCCCAAATGGACAGATTTCAAGAGTAAACATCAGATCTGTGCCTCAGACTCTTCCTTTCATCATTTTCTCCACTTATCTGTTTGCTTGTTGCTGATTTATTGAAACAGGCGCTCTCAGATAAATCTGCAGTTGTGTGAAGGAGACGAAAGGCCATTTCCAAAAGCTCGCCATCGACATGACAGAGTCCGCTAACGAGGGCCGGATGTTTTCATGTCAGGAGAGTCTCCTCTCCCTGCAGCACGCAGCCTCCTGCTAATGAGTCTAACCTCCGTTTGGTCACAGAGTGGAAATCAAACGCACCCTGTCAACATTAAAAACCTCATTAGAGACCAAACAAGCGCCTCTCGTTTCTGTGTCTCTGTAACATCAGGAACACAGATCAGAGCTCGATAGACCCGACAGGCGGACCGAACTCACATTGTACCCACCCACACACACACACACACCTACACACACACACACACAGATGTGCGTTTCTAGCCTGCAGCCATTCAGCTTGAGGCGACCAAGAAAAAAAGAATAAAACGTTCTTTCATCTAAATTTCTCTCTCATCTCCAACGTTCTCCAAAACCTGACACTTTTCTGTGTGTGTGTGTGTGTGTGTGTGTGTGTGTGTGTGTGTGTGTGTGTGTGTGTCCCGGCGGGGCTGTGTGTTTGATGTTGGAGACTAAAGTCAGTCCAGATACAGTTTAATGGTGATTAGTGCAATCTGTTCCATTATTCCTCCTCTTCCTCACTGTCACCGATAGGGGGGTACTGTCAGTGGGGGGGTTACTGTCGGTGGGGGTTACTGTAGGTTGGGGGGTTTCTGTAAGTTGGGGGTAATTTCAGTGTGGGGGTACTGTCAGTCGGGGCTACTGTAGCAGTCAGACGGCTATGGATTTCAATGTAAAACCAGTGACTTGTTAGCATTGTAGCGTTGTTGCCAAAAGAAGCAGCTTCCTGCCTTCTTCTCACTGAGTCAGTTCGTCTGAACTGTTTAGACTCACATTGTACCCACACATATCTAAAGACTTGCTTGTTTCTCCACAGAAACAAGCAAGTCATGTTTATGTTGAAGATTTGCTATCTAAGTTGGATTCTGACCTTTTCTTCATCAGAAGGATGACTCCTAGGAAGATGATGATGAAGAGGAGGATGCCAGCGATGGACCCAGCAATCTTCACCGTGTGGTCCGTCTGTTTCTCCTGCTCTGGTTCTGGCTTCCTGGTTGCAGTTCCTGAAAACAGTGACTAGCATTTACTGACTTCAACTTGTTCATTCCTCAACGACTGACTGCAAAATACATTTTGCACTTTGAGAATCTTGGAGTGCCAAAAATTTACATTTATTCTCTCCTGGTACTGCGTAGATGTCTTTATATTCTTTTTGGGTACAATTTTTCTGTCTGTTCATGTTTCTCTATCGTCTGTAACATTTTCTTGGTTGTGACGGTACATTTGCTGTGGAACTGCTAAACAAGGTCATCATTTTTGTGAATCTGTCATTTTTGTCATCGCAGTGATTTTGTACATCACTGCGATGCGTTTGTGCGAATGCTCGGTTCTGCAGGTTCTTCGTTCTGGTCTGGGTCAGACTCTGGCTCCAACAGGGACGGTTGGATGGACGGGTCTTCCTTTGTTCACATCTTTAATAAACTTTGGAATAAAACGTTTCTCTGCTGGTAGATAATCGTATCACTGCTACCAAACCACAAAAATGACCGAAGAGGGTGGAGCGCAGTGTGTGACCTGCAGGGGGCGTCGCGTGAAACGTCTTAACATTTGAAAAGACGAGTTTCTGTGAACATCTCAGACCAAGAGGATGATGGGAAAAGCATTTAAAGCATGATGTGTTAACTTTAACTGACTAACTGGTTAAGTTCCTAAAACCCTAATCAACATTTGCTAACAATAGTTAGCAGTTAAACAACTAACCAGCAGCAAGTTCCTCAACAACACATTACAAGTTAAAAGCTCCAACTAAGTCAACCATTCAACCAGTTATAACCAGCTATTCATTCAGCTACACTTACCATGACCTTAACTAGCAGTAACTCATTTCCCTCACAGATTAAATAATTGTAATTAGTCGACAACTGAGACCACTGATGATCAAATGTATTAAAATATAAACATTAATGAGCATCAACTAAACAACTAACCAACTAACTGACTAACCAATCGATTAACCCTAACCCTGATAACTAACCAACTGTGATAGAACTTTAACTTAAGGCCTTTTAGACAGTAAACACTTTGACCTAATACCAACCCTGCAGCCACTAACCAGTAGGTTAGTAATGATCAACCATGTTAATTAGCAGTGAGGTTCCACCGCTGGAGAACCGGGTCGGTTCTGGTGGACTCACATAGCTTCCTGAAACAATGAGCTGCTTTCCTTTTAGTTCCCAAGGTCAGACAAGATCCTCAGTTTGATCACACACAGGAACACACACACAGGAACACACACAGGAACACACACACAGTAACACACACACAGGAACACACACACAGTAACACACACAGTAACACACACAGTAACACACACACAGGAACACACACAGGAACACACACACAG
>NW_006800857.1:12986-14060 GCF_000485575.1 Poecilia formosa | reverse complement strand
ACACACACAGTAACACACACAGTAACACACACAGTAACACACACAGTAACACACACAGTAACACACACAGTAACACACACAGGAACACACACACAGGAACACACACAGTAACACACACACAGTAACACACACACAGTAACACACACAGCAACACACACAGTAACACACACAGGAACACACACAGTAACACACACACAGTAACACACACAGCAACACACACACAGGAACACACACAGTAACACACACACAGTAACACACACAGTAACACACACACAGTAACACACACAGGAACACACACAGTAACACACACACAGTAACACACACAGCAACACACACGCAGGAACACACACAGTAACACACACAGTAACACACACAGTAACACACAGTAACACACACAGTAACACACACAGTAACACACACAGTAACACACACAGCAACACACACACAGGAACACACACAGTAACACACACAGTAACACACACACAGTAACACACAGTAACACACACAGTAACACACAGTAACACACACACAGTAACACACACAGTAACACACACAGTAACACACAGTAACACACACAGTAACACACAGTAACACACACAGTAACACACACAGTAACACACACAGTAACACACACAGTAACACACACAGTAACACACACACAGTAACACACACACAGTAACACACACACAGTAACACACACAGTAACACACACAGTAACACAGTAACACACACAGTAACACAGTAACACACACAGTAACACACACAGTAACACACACAGTAACACAGTAACACACACAGTAACACAGTAACACAGTAACACACACAGTAACACACACAGTAACACACACAGTAACACAGTAACACACACAGTAACACACACAGTAACACACACAGTAACACACACAGTAACACAGTAACACACACAGTAACACACACAGTAACACAGTAACACACAGTAACACACACTGTGTTCCTCAGAGCTGCTGTTTCAGTTTAAAGGCCATCAAAACCTTTTGAAGACAGAATTTATCTCCCTGCTTCTGTGTGTGTTCATATGTGTGTGTGAACAGGTGG
>NW_006800857.1:6830-12504 GCF_000485575.1 Poecilia formosa | reverse complement strand
CACACAGTAACACACACAGTAACACACACAGTAACACAGTAACACACACAGTAACACACACACTAACACACACAGTAACACAGTAACACACACAGTAACACACACAGTAACACACACAGTAACACAGTAACACACACAGTAACACACACAGTAACACACACAGTAACACACACAGTAACACACAGTAACACACACTGTGTTCCTCAGAGCTGCTGTTTCAGTTTAAAGGCCATCAAAACCTTTTGAAGACAGAATTTATCTCCCTGCTTCTGTGTGTGTTCATATGTGTGTGTGAACAGGTGGATGCACACACTCTGATCCACAACTCACTCCAAATTACATTTAAATATTTACTAGCCTGAAGGTGTAAACTTTCCACTGTTTAGTTGCTGCACTCTAACACACACACAGTTGGGATGCGCACACACACTGTTAAAACCTGCGATGCTGCGGTTCTGTTATAACCTGCGGGGATCCTGGTTGGGGACTTTATGGGCTCCCTCTGCTGTCTGACACTGGGGGGAACCGGACCCAGACCCACCAATCTGAGACACTTAGAGAACATAAGACTGAGGGGAACCAGAGGCGTGTGGAGAGCGTGGAGCCGTGTGTTCCTCTGACCTGTCAGCTGCTTGTCGCCTGCCGCCGGGGCCACGCCAACATACGGCGTGGTGAGCTGGGTGGCGATTATGGCAGCTGTTGGTCCAGGAAGGCATGCAGAGACGGGGACAGAGACAGAGAGACGGGCTGAAGCGGAGACATCAGCGTGGGACTCTGGCTGTCCTGAAGGAGGTCATCTAGAGAAACGGCTCAGGTCAACCTCCAAACCCCCAAACCAAAACCCCCAGGGACAAAGCTGAGCCTCCTTCAGGAGAACCAGGAGCCTTTCAGGTCAACAGGAAGTAGTTTAGTTCAGGAAAGACACCTGGAAGAGAAGCTGGTTAATCAGCCAATCAGTGCTCAGACATTAGTAATCAATCATTCAGCCAGAAGCAGAAGTTAGACTCCACCAGGTGCCTTCACCTGTTCAAGCAGTCAGGAGGAACCTGGGATCAGACCAGGATCCCATGATTCTGTCGAGCCTCCTGATTGGCTCTCTCTGATTCACAGGAAGTTCCAGAGGTGGTCGAGATTACTTCTGATTATCTCTGTTAATTCGGCGCTAGAGGAGCCTGAATTATTGGGTGTAATGTCCTGGTTATCCAGACCTCCTCCAGCTCTGCACCACGTCAGACTGGTTTTACTCTCTGATCTGATCACAAAGTTACAGCTTCGTGTTTCTAGACTCAGCAGGAAACTTTCTTCAGGTTTCCCTCCCTCCAGTCCAGAGAGTCCAGTCCAGGCTTTGAAACCAACCGAAGCGTCTGCTTCCCTGCTGATGAACTGTTAGCATTCAGGAGGCGAGCAGCGCCGCTTTACATTCACGTCAGGAGGCTAACTGTTAGCTCTGCTCACACTGGGGAAGGGGCCCAATGGGAGGGAAAGGGGCCCATCGGTAGACTGTGTTGGCTGCTGCAGCAGGCCTGATGGGAGCGACTGAGCCAAGCAGCAGCTGCTGTGGTTCCCCAGCAGAACTGCTGGTGTTGGTCCGTTAGCTCAGTGTGGTCATGCTAATGTTCACTGGGGGTGAAGCTAAAGCTAACCACAGAGCTCAGACGGGTCAATCATAGTCCAGTAAGCAGTGCTTGCTTCTTTTGCAGTTATTTTTATTTCTTCTTTGCCTCTCTGGCCACTCAGTTACATGAAACAGCTCTAAAACGTTCTAATGTGCTCTTTTGTTAAAGCTAACAGAAGCTAAGCTAACTGTGGCTAAGGCTACATGTAGCTTTTCCTGCTTGAATAGCCTCATTGAAGCCCCATTGCTCATAAATAATTTATATTTGTGCCTTGGACTGAAAACATTTAAACAGAAAACATTAAATTCTTCATTCCAAATGATTAAACTGTTGTTGACTTCAATAATTGATCAATAGAATAAGAATCAATTCTTCAAAAAATTACTTTCTATTTATGTCAAAAATGATTGACATCAAGTTCTGTGTTTGAACTTAATTCAAACTTCTCTCCAATACATTTTATTTGGAGTAAATAAATTGTTTAATTCTTGTATATTGTAGAAAGTTTGTATTTATTCTCTTCATGTTATTTTAATGTCTCAACCTCATCAGGCAACATTTACAGATAAGACTAAACCGCCTGGCAATCATCATCATCATCATCATCATCATCATCATCATCATGGTGATCACGTATCTCAGCCAATTTCATCTAAATTGTTAGTTTGACTCAGCAGTTATTAATAACCAAACCAGAGACCTTCAGCTGCTGGACGTCCCACCGTCCCCACATTCGTCCCCCATCCCGTCCCTTCATTCGTCCCCCATCCCGTCCCTTCATTCGTCCCCCATCCCGTCCCTTCATTCGTCCCCCATCCCGTCCCTTCATTCGTCCCCCACCCCGTCCCCCGTCTAGTGGTTTGCCGTTCTGCAGTAAGTGGAAATACAGAAACCCTCGTTAACAACAATCCTTCTGGAATGACTCAGAAAACCATTTGTAGAATAAATGGGAACAATCAGTTTTGAAAAATGGAAAAAACTTTCAACAGAACGTTTTGTTTGAAATCTATGAATAATATTCCTGAAATATTCTGTAACAATCATTGCAAAACAAACGGGAATCAATGAAACTAAAGTTTATGCAATCACTGGGCACTTCTTTAGAAACACACCCGGAAGAAATATTATTTCTACATGATCTGGGACCAGTGTGGCTGATCTGGGACCAGTGTGGCTGATCTGGGACCAGTGTGGCTGATCTGGGACCAGTGTGGCTGATNTGATCTGGGACCAGTGTGGCTGATCTGGGACCAGTGTGGCTGATCTGGGACCAGTGTGGCTGATCTGGGACCAGTGTGGCTGATAGCAGCTTCCATTTTACCTTTGGTGGCGACTCTCACACAGTCGATCTTTGTCTCCTGGTGGAGAGAGGAACAAATTAGTTTCCTGTCAACCCAACTGCAGACATATGAGCTGTCACATCTGCCTGCATCCTGCAGGAACACACACACACACACACACACACACACACACACACACACACACATAGACAGAGAGACAGAAAGACTCACAGACTCATCGTAAACAGAGCAGACAGAAGGCAAATGGCTGTGGATCAGTGCCTCTGGTGGCATTTAACAATCCTCACACACACACACACACACACACACACACACACACACACATTGAGGCTGGCTTGGTGAAAGGCGAGAGACAACATTTTGCATGTTTCTGGTTTTAACAAACAAGCGACAAATTAACCACAAGAGCTCATGAATATTCATGCTCACACACACACACACACACACACGCACACACGCACGCACACATACACACACAAACACACAACATCTGTGTGTGGTGACAGTAAAAAGCTCTACTACGCCTGCATTATTCAACACACACACACCAATTAAAACTCTGAGCATCAATAATGAAACTAACACACTCCGATCTGTGTGTGTGTGAAAGTGAGCAGTTATCCTTTAATTGCAGCAATATGTGAGCTGANCAGAAGGCAAATGGCTGTGGATCAGTGCCTCTGGTGGCATTTAACAATCCTCACACACACACACACACACACACACACACACACACACACATTGAGGCTGGCTTGGTGAAAGGCGAGAGACAACATTTTGCATGTTTCTGGTTTTAACAAACAAGCGACAAATTAACCACAAGAGCTCATGAATATTCATGCTCACACACACACACACACACACACACAGCATCTGTGTGTGGTGACAGTAAAAAGCTCTACTACGCCTGCATTATTCAACACACACACACCAATTAAAACTCTGAGCATCAATAATGAAACTAACACACTCCGATCTGTGTGTGTGTGAAAGTGAGCAGTTATCCTTTAATTGCAGCAATATGTGAGCTGACACACACACACAGAGAGAGCTCTGTGTTCCTGGCTCTGTCAGCAGGAACAAGACGTCAATGTGAAGCTTTGAAAGAACAAATATTTCCCATCATGCCGCTGCTACAGAGAGGCATGATGGGAAATCCTGACCTCTGACCCCTTTCTGCAGACCACAGAGAAGCCTGCGTCCCTGCATATAACCAGTATAACCAGTGTGCCCAGTGCGCTGGACTCACCCCGTTGGCCGAGCTCACAGCCTGGTAGTAGACCCCGTAGCTCTTGTGCGGCAGCAGCGGCGCGTTCCAGTAGCCGCCGTAGGTTCTGTTGTCTCCTGTCCAACACACAGGCAGCAGGTTAACCAACCTGTCCCACACACTGTTCACCTGGTAAAGGCTACAACCAGCCCTAGGAACTACACCGCAGCGACCTCTGACCTCCTACCTGTTGCTACAGGTTACCTTAAAGAAGCCGAGACAGAAACATGCAGGTTTAACCTGGTAACTGGTTAACAGCTTCTGTTAAATAACAAAAGAGTAGCCTAGCTAGCTAAGTAGCCTAGTTAGCAGACTAACCTAGTTAACCAACTAGCCTTGTTAGCGGGGTATCCTAGTTAACTAACCGACACAGAAGGGCGTGGGGCTCCTCATGTCGGCCATGGGCAGCTCAGCGCTGAAGTAGTACTGGGAGTTCAGCAGGGAGGCGTTCTGGAAATGGATGGGAACCGGGTAGCAGCGCAGGATCTCTGCAGTTCCTCTCTTCAGCCTCCGGGGGCGCTCCTCCTCCACCACCACCTGGTACTTACTGCCGACAGCAGGACACACGGGTTGATGAGAGCCAGGTGAGCTCACAGCTAAACCTCAGAAACATTACGCCGTCTTAACTAGCTGGTCAGGAAACTAAACGGTTGGTCAGTTAGTTAGTTAACAACTAGTCAATAACAATCCAGTCAGTTATTTTCTTGACAATTAATCTAAGAATCAACATACATGATTATCATGTTAATGAAATACATTGGTTCAATGATAATGAATACTGTTTATTATCAATATTCCCCCGAACGCACTGCGCACCCACTGCGCCTGAACGCACCGCAATCAGCACCCCGACGGCACCTGAAGGCACCTCAGCGCCCTGATGGCGCCCAGACTGCGCCTGTGACTTGAGCGATGCTGGGAACAACAGTTTCTCATGGTCAGGACAGAAGTCATACATCAGCAGGTGCCGCACTAACGGGCTCTCAGGATGTAGGACTGCAGCACTGTCACATTTCCTGCTGGACAGGAAATGAATGCAAGGTTCCCCCAGAAAACTTGCTAAGCTCGGTGGTCGAGGCGTCGAGGCGGTCCACCGCAGTCCACCGCGTTTTTGTATTAAAAGATGTTGACAGCAAATGTAAAAGTATTACTATGTAATTATGTTACAGGAAAAGATCTCCAGTGAAATGCTATTTAAACCCACAACTAGTTCAAAACAACAAATTTGCACTTCTGTTTAATCCAAATTAAGTCAGCGGCTCCATCAGACCCCCAGGGCTTCAGGGGCCCCATAAACACTAAATTTAAAACAGACCACAGATACATAAATGTAACACTTGTTTATTGAGATGATCAATGCTGATAAACTTTATTCAATTTCAGCATACATAAATTAAATTATTTTAAATTGTTTAACATTTAAACACAAGATTTTAAGGAGCTGGCAAGTTTACTTTGTAAAACTTCAAAGAACAATATTCATAGTTAGA
>NW_006800857.1:0-6045 GCF_000485575.1 Poecilia formosa | reverse complement strand
ATAAATCATTCTCACCGCTCCGCCTCTGAATTCACTACAAGTTATTCCTGCGGTTCACATTGAGCAACCAGAGCGACGTGGCGGGTTCTAAACTCTTACCTAGAGTTTCTCCAAAGGATCATAATTCCTCACAGTAGGTTGATGTAAATATCCAGCCTGAGTCCAATTTGAGTGACAGGAGGCTCCAGCTGTGTGATTGGTCCGCGCTGTCGGCTTTAAATGCATAAACTATAAACTTATTATAAACCTATCATTTAGGATAAATCTGCTCTGCTAGTGAAATGCTGAGAGCAAAACAGACGCTTGCAGGCCGGCTTTAAAAAGAAAAGACAAAAAAAACAAAAAAAAATTTCCCCCTTAGAAACTTAAACAAGCAACGCTTAGCCTGGCAGCGGGATAGTAAAGCATGGCGGGCCGCCAGGCTTATAATACACTGGGGAAAACACTGACAGACGGATTATGGACTCAAATGTCATGTTTTTCACCGAAACATGGCTAAACAACAGCTGTCCGGACAATGCTATCCAGCTAACTGGACGCCACACACACCGAGCCGACAGGATAGCAGATGACTCCGGTAAGACCAGAGGCGGAGGCTTGTGCATTTTTATTAACAAAGCTTGGTGCACAGACTCTGCTACTACCGAAAGTCACTGCTCACAGAATGCTGAGTTTTTAATGGTCAAATGCAGACCTTATTACCTCCCAAGGGAATTCACTTCAATCATCCTCACTGCTGTGTACATCCCCCGGATGCTAATGCCAAGCTAGCCATGAAAGAACTCTATGCGGCCATTAGCAAACACCAAACCAAACACCCCGAGGCTGCCTTTATTGTTGCGGGTGACTTCACCTACTCCAACTTGAAGACAGTCCTCCCCAGATTTCACCAACACGTCTCCTGCCACACCAGAGGAGACAAGACCCTGGACCATGTCTACTCCAATCTGACTGGAGCTTACAAGGCGACACCCCTCCCCCACATCGGACAATCAGATCATCTCTCCCTGTTCCTCACACCTCGGTACTCACCACTCATCCAACGTGTGAAACCCACTGTGAGGACAGTAAAGGTGTGGCCAGGGGGGTCAGACGCTGTGCTCCGGGATCGGTTCAGGAATACAGACTGGAATACTTTCCACCACACAGACTTGGATCAGTACGCCTCATCTGTACTGGACCACATCTCCACTACCATAGACTCCGTCACTACCCATAAATGCATCACCATGTTTACCAACCAGAAACCCTGGATGAACCGAGATGTTCGTCTCCTGCTGAAGGCCCGCAACATCGCCTTCAGGTCAGGGGATGCACAGACCTACAGTGCAGCCAGGGCTGAGCTGAAGAGGGAAATCAAGAAGGCCAAACACCACTACAAAAAGAAGGTGGAGGATCACTTTTCCAACTCCAACCCCCGACGTATGTGGCAAGGCCTTCAGATTCTCACAGACTACAAGAACCCTAACACCTCCCCCGCCTCCTCTGATGTCTCCTTCCTCAACGAGCTTAACAACTTCTGTGCTCGTTTTGAGAGAGGGAACACCACAACTGCAACTAAGGCAACCACCACCTCAGACCAAAAGCCACTGATTCTCCTCTCCACTGACGTAGGAGCGGCTCTGAGCAGGATTAAATCCCACAAGGTTGCGGGTCCTGATGGCATACCTGGACGTGTCCTCAGAGCGTGCTCTGAGGAGCTGGCAGGAGTGCTGACGGAGATCTTCAACCTGTCCCTGGCCCGCGCTGTGGTACCGACCTGCTTCAAGTCTACCTCCATCGTCCCAATTCCCAAGAATTCCAACTCAACCAGACTCGATGACTACCGCCCGTTAGCCCTAGGCATCAGTTCACTCATGTGCAACTGGCTGCTCAGCTTCCTGACCAGTCGACCCCAACATGTCCGGCTGGATAATCACTTCTCATTCACCATCATCATAAACACCGGAGTGCCACAAGGCTGTGTGATGAGTCCCTTCCTCTACTCCATCCTCACCTACGACTGCAGACCTGTCCATGGCTCAAACGCCATCATCAAGTTTGCAGATGACACCACGGTGATCGGCCTAATCAGAGATAATGATGAGGCCGGCTACAGGGAGGAGGTGGACCATCTAGCTGGATGGTGCAACAAAAACAACCCGCAGCTGAACACAGAGAAGACCAAGGAGCTCATCGTGGACTTCAGGAGGAACGCTGACCTACACCCACCCATCCACATCAAGGGGACAGAGGTGGAGCGTGTGGACAGCTTTAAGTTCCTGGGGGTCCACATCTCCGAGGACCTGACCTGGACGACCAGCTGCTCCAAACTCATCAAGAAGGCACACCAGCGCCTCTTCTTCATGAGGACCCTGAGGAAGAACCATCTGTCCTCAGAGATTATCACGAACTTCTACCGCTGCACCATCGAGAGCATCCTCACCAACTGTATTACAGTTTGGTATGGGAACTGCTCTGTCTCTGACCAGAAGGCGCTGCAGAGGGTGGTGAAAACTGCCCAGCACATTGCCGGAGCACCGCTCCCTGCCATCAAGGACATCTCCAGGAAGAGGTGTCTGAAAAGGGCTGGGAAAATCACCAAGGACCTTACATACACTCTTCTCCCTCCTGCTCTCTGGGAGGCGTTATACGAGCCTACGGACCAGTACCACCAGGCATCAGAACAGCTTCTTTCCTACAGCTGTTAGGCTCCTGAACGCCTCCTGACACAACTATAAGGACTGTAACCCCCAAACCCCCATACAACAGTAACATATGGACTGTCCTCACATTCATACATAATCTGTATATAATCTGTAAATCTGTAAATCTTATTTGCCAGTATCTATCTTGTATTGTAAACCCAATAATACATATACAATCCATTCCTAACATTTCTGTATATTCTCTATAATCTGCATAATCTGTATATGTGCATAGCTCCCATATTTTTATCTATATTATATTATATTTATGCTGAACATTTTATTTTTATAACCACCTTTGCACACCTGTAAATATTTATACCCTGTATAGCACTTTTGGATAGATGCAAACTACATTTCGTTGCTTGTACTTGTGATGGTGCAATGACAATAAAGTTGAATTCTATTCTATTCTATTCTATTAATCAGAGATGTTTTAGAAATCTCCAGCTCATAGGGCTTAGATATTGGTCTGATTTCTATAGACCAAGAAAAAGCTTTTGACCGGGTTGAACACCGATATTTGTGGCAAACATCCAGATTTTGTATTGTGGCATTGCGAGTGTACTTAAAATAAATGGAGGCTTAAGTGCTCCATTCAATGTTTTAAGAGGAGTGAGGCAAGGCTGTTCTTTGTCAGGGATGCTTTATTCCTTGGCATTTGAACCTTTGCTTCATAAGCTGAGGAAAGATTTGTGTGGTGTTTCTATTCCTGGGTGTCTCTTTAAAGTTGTCAGCTTATGCTGATGATCTAATAGTTTTTGTAAACGAGCAGGAAGATATTGATGTTTTAGTCAACACTGTTCTTCTTTTTGGCTGCTTTTCTTCTGCTAAAATAAACTGGAGAAAGAGTGAGGCTATCGCTGTTGGGAGTTGGTTGGGGGATCAACTCAGTCTGCCTGGAGGTCTAGTGTGGAGAAAAGGTGGGCTCAAGTATTTAGGCGTCTTTTTAGGTAATGAAACTTTTGTGCAAAGAAACTGGGAAAATGTATTGGATAATGTTAAGGGTCGACTTTTGAAATGTAAGTGGGTTTTACCTAAAATGTCATATAGAGGACAAGTTCTTGTTATTAATAATTTAGTTTCTTCCGCCATGTGGCATCGGTTGATGTGTGTTGATCCTCCAGTTTCTCTTTTATCAAATGTTCAAAGGGTTCTGGTGGATTTTTTTGGAATAAACTTCATTGGATTCCTCAAAGTATTATCTTTCTGCTGAGAGAGGAAGGTGGACATCTGGTCCATCTGGCCAGCAGAGGTGCTGCTTTTTGTTTTCAGTTCATTCAGAGACTGCTCACAGGACCCACAGACCTGGTGTGGAGGAGAATATCGTGCTGCATTCTTCGGAGATTTGGTGGCATGGGTCTGGATCTGCCTCTCTTTCTGATGGACTCCAGCAAACTGAACTCTTCTCACAGGTTTTTATAAGAGTGTTTTCTCTGTGTGGACTTTGCTGAGGAAGGAGAGGCAGCAGCAGGCTGAGTCTCTGCACTGGCTGCTCCAAGAACCGGTTCTGTTCGGGAGTTTGCTGGATTGTCCTGTTTGGGGCAGAAAAACCTTATCCAAACTTATCCACACTGCAAATGTCTATTGCTTTGGGAGGGTGGTAGAGATGACTGGACCTCGACTGGATGATCCTGTGGAACTCGCTGCTTGTTTGGGAATAGAATCTGTTAGAGTTGTTGGTCGGCTTTTGAGCTACTGGAAACACAAGTTAAGTGAACATCAATGTTCCCTTTTGACCGATTATTATGAAGGTACTGTGTTACCAAATCATCTGGACCTTTTCCATCCATCAGACTGTTTCCTGGGATCAAGAACTGCTCTGGTCCTTTACTGGATTCGGTGGACAGTAAAGGAATCTCCCTAGAAGGAGCTTCTAGGAAAATTATCTATAGGCTGTTTGTAAAAACTCTTAATCAGAACAAACTGAATGGACGCAGTGACACAGTGTGGAGATCTCATATCTCCTTAACACCTGAAATCAAACCTGAATGGGAATCATTGTATAAAACATGCAGATTTACAGTGGAGAATCCTTCATGGTATTGTAGCTGTAAAACTCTTGTTTCTGTTATTAATCCTGCTGTAGGAGAAAACTGTCCATTTTGTGAACAGAGGGAAACAGCGTTTCATTGTCTGTCAGCTCTTTTTGTGCTTTTGAGAATTATTTTCAACAGATTTGGCAAAGTTTTCACTAAACAGGGATTTATTTGTGGTGTTAAATTCACACGCCAAATAAAGAGTAAATGTCAGCTGATAAACTTTTTGTTAGGACAGGCTAAAATGGCCGTGTACATAAGCAGAAAGAGGAAGGTGGAGGAAGAGTTGAATATTGACGTGGTTTCTTTATTTGTGAACCTGGTGAAATCTAGGCTATTGCTTGAATTTAATTTTTATAAATCAGTTTCAGATTTAGATACTTTTTGTCACACTTGGAGTTATGGGGAAGTAATTTGTAGAGTGGAGAAGGAGAAATCATGTGTGGAAGGGTGTTAATGTAATGTATTGCGTGGTGTGTGTTTTGTTTTTCTGTTTGTTGTTTTTTTCTGTTACATATTTTGTGATACTATGTCGAGTACCATATTTTCCACACTATAAGGCGCATGCTAAAACATACGTTCAACAAAAGAAAATAAAGATAACTGAATCCACAAATCCATCAAAGTCCTCCTCTTATCTGAATTGAACAGCATGTTTCGCCATCAAACATGCCAGGTTCCCTCTCATCATTGTCGGAGTCGGACTCGTTTCCAGGTGGCTGTTCAGCAACAATGCGGCTTTAATGAAGCTCAGTTAAGGCCAATGCATTAGCCCAGGCATCCACCATCCATTGGTGGTGTAACTCGCCCGGCGCCGCCTCCCGTCTTAGTAAATGTGCGTTCGCAGTCTGTCGTCCATCGCTCCCACGCCGCTCAACTTCTGTTTGAACGGCCTGTTTACACCGATGTCCAGCGATGGGAGTTCTTCTGTTAATCCTCCCAGAATGACGGCAAACTCCGAATCAGTTTGCTTCGCTTCCTTTTCCACAGTAGCAGTGAGATGGGCGTGCATGGAGTCGCAGATGAACAGGGACGGTGATGCATGGAAAAATCGATCTGGTTTTTACCGGAGGCTATGCTGCAGAACTCGGACAACAATCCCTGATTGGTTTATTGCTGCTGGCGTATGAACTTTACACTTTACGTCTCTCTGTTTCAGGGACAGATTTTGGAATTCAGCGCACATATAAGGCGCACTGGTGATTTTTGAGAAAAGTTAAGGCTTTTAGGTGCCTTATAGTCTGGAAAATACGGTATTTATTGAAAAATTAATTATTAAAATATCTCTCTCTCTCTCTTTCTCTCTATTGCTCTCTTTC
>NW_006800856.1:63080-63751 GCF_000485575.1 Poecilia formosa | reverse complement strand
TTGGGCAAAACTTTGTCATCAGTGGGATCACCATTGAAGTTCCCACACATTCCACTGACTCTGTTCTGATAGTTGCGGCCCATCCTGACCAGTAAAGTACTGGAGCCATCAAACTGGACTACGACATCAACAGCATCAAACACTATGTAACTTCCCTGCCTCATCACCTGACCAAACGTTCCGGCAGTGGTGGGAAGAGAAACCTCAGCTCCATTTACCTGTTATGATGAGAGTTGAGAGAGTAAGACCAAAGGTTTTAAAACTAAAAACTTGTTTTTTTATCCTGAATTTAAAATAAAGTTCACCTTCACTCTCTTGTTAGGTCCGAGCCTGACATGAACACTCTCTGGAGGATTTGAGAGGTATATATCAGCTGATGACACGAAAGACACAAGGTTGTTTCCTCTGTGTTTGTTGGTGGCCACGACTTTGTACTGAGTTTCGTTGTTGCTGTGTCTCAAGGTTTCAGTGATGACGTAAGAGCATGATCCCTGAAAATGAGTCAGGGCTCCATCAAAGGTGACGTAATGTGGGTCACCCCATACAGTACAGGTAGACATGGCGTCGTAACAGCCCAGATGGCCATCTCTGATGGTGCACTCTTGTGCAGGAGTGCATGATGAGGGACTGCAGATCAGGACATTGGGCGCTTGACATTCACACCGTTGGGA
>NW_006800856.1:60613-62080 GCF_000485575.1 Poecilia formosa | reverse complement strand
TCTCTTAGGACCTCACATAGTGTTGATGCTGGATCTCTGGAGCTCTGGAGGATTTCTACACATGCATCTACCTGCTGCCATGGGTTCACTGCAGCCCAGCATGATGTAAATGGTCCAGTGGGTGAAGTAAGAACTCCACAGTACTCAGTGGAACTGAAATTGGTTGCAGAGGAGCGAGGTCTGTTTTCCACACAGTGATCTGCCAGGGAGCCATCTCGCCAACTGTCCCCAAACACCTGGGAGTCACTGACCAGAGTGCCATTGGGTGTACGGAAATCATCATGCTGGTCAGCATTGTAGTTTCCACAAAGTCCACCTAGTAAACCACTGTAGACACCTGGTGCAGTGACACGGACAAAGTGAGGCCAGACAGTCTGCAGAGTTACACCAAAGTCTGTGCGAAGGATGACACTGTGAGTGCTGCTTTGGAAGATGCGGATTCTGTTGGATCCAGAGCTAAACGGCAGTCTGATCAGCTGTCCATCAACCTATAACACATTAAAAAAAAACTTTTGAAAAGTTTTTAGGGTAGATGTTCAAAATATTACAAATCCATGGAGAAATCAAATTTTGCATTGTTTCTCATTAGACAAAGCTTCCAAAAATAATTCTTAGTCATAACATTTTTTTTCAATGTATTCATTGTTTGTAGCTCATTTTCAACAACAGTTAATGGGTAGCAGAGCTGATAAAATTTTTGCTAATTGTCCTTCTTACTTTTAACACATATTTGGGTTGTTTTGATTAAACAGAGGCTCAAGATCAGTCCACTAAGGGTCACCTCGCAATATGCAATATGTACACTAAGTTTGATCAAGTGGTTTTGTTAGCATAGTTACATCAAGGATCTAATTCACTCTTCTTTATTAGTTTGTCTTTTCATACACTCCTCTTGCACAGGCTGACCATCATCTCTGTCTGCGTATATTCCAGTCAGGATCAAATGCTTTCTCTAAAAATTGGTATCAAAATCTGAAACTTGAACTATGAAGCAAAATTTTGAATCTGAATGAAGTAGAATACAATTGATCTCAATTATGCATAAAAGTTGTGGAAATTATGATAATTGTAATAACCCCAAGTCCTGGTTATAATGCATTGCAGACTAACTCTAAACGTTATATTTTTTTATGACATTTGTTCGTTTGAAATTTTATGAAACATTAGTTTGTTGTAATAGTCTTCAAACAAATCTGTTGTTACACTTCATTGTATGTGATATATTTGTTTAATTTGTAGAAAATAATTTCTATCACTCACCTTAACAGTGCTAGTACTTGCCATCTCAATAGCAACTTGTGTTCCCTCTGCCTCAAACTTTAGCACATTGGAGAAACCCTGTGGCCCCTGTGGAACCTTTTCCACAGTAATCATGAAGTGTGAGTGATCAGAGGATCCCATAACTTTGGCAAGGGTCAAGCGACATGCTCCTGGGTACTGGTACATCACTCCATCAAATGTATGATA
>NW_006800856.1:51377-60316 GCF_000485575.1 Poecilia formosa | reverse complement strand
AGTGGCTATTGGCTGGGCAGGGGATTTCTAAACACAAGAAACATTTATTCTCAAACTTTGAATATTTAACACCACTTGCATTGTAAACTTATTGCGACTGACTGGCAGACATACCACAGAAGCCAGGACGCCTCCAGCTTTGTGGCTGGATCCCATTTTGTTGACACTGACTTGAGTAGACATTTAGGGCTTGGCACAGAATGGGCTGATACCCTCCGCCGACACAGAGATCATACACACAGCTATCTACAAAAGATCCTGGAGCGAGTTGTTGATGGCATCCAGCAAATGGTCCTGTGCTGTTCTCCAGAATACCACAGTGAGCAGAGTTTCTGTACAGTGCTGTCTGAGCTGCTGTGCAGCCGGCACAGGCCAGACCTGAACACTGAACCTCACAGCCAGGCTCATCATCACCAGGTGCTTTCCAGCTGTTGGCAAAATCCACATCAGAGCTTACCACTTGACCTTGGCGGGTTCGAAAGTCATTTCCAGGGTGATTATCGAAGTTTCCACAGAGTCCACATGTGCTATTTTGGTAAGTGTAGGGCACACTGATCCGGACATATGAATACATGTCATAAGACACCATCAGGCCAAAGTCAGTGCTGACGATCACAGAGAAACCTGACTGATAAACCTGGATAGAACCGTTTCTGAGGGAAAACGGAGCTGTTGCAAAGCTTCCATTGACCTGTAGGCATGACAACAATAAAGTAATTACAAATATGAACAAAGGAAAAAAAGACATGGTATATGTTATGTAACTAAGAGACTCTTGTTACCTTGGCCTCTCCATAACGTCCTTTAACAAGCTCAATAGTTTCATCATGAACAAAGACTTTGACTAGTCTTGTCCATGAAACATGAGTGCTGCCGCGATGCTCGTTCTTCCCCTCCACTCTGTAATACGGCAGTCCGTTCTGACACTGTTCTGACAGAACGTAAGTGCATGTGCCTTGAAAGTGAAACACTGAGTTGTCAAAGGTGTAGTAATGTGGATCTCCGCTGATGGTGCAGGTTTGTCTTTGCACTGTCTGGCAGGAGTACTGAAAGGCAGCTGGCCGACAGATTTGGGAGAAGGAGCAGGGATTGCTGGAGCATTGCAGCCCTGCTCTGGTGCAGGTGCACTTCTGTGCACATGTGCTGTCACTCCAGAAAGAGTCGCCAAGTTGAACAGGCTGACCTTTAAGCAAAAAAACAAAACAAAGAGTAGGTCATTTTAAGGCTACTTCAATGATAAATTAGTTTGCAGTGTTTCAAACAAAGAGGGCTGCACAGTGGCGCAGTAGTTAGCACTGGTGCTTTGCAGCATGAAGGTCCTGGGTTTGAATCCCGGCCTGGGGTCTTTCTCCACGGAGTTTGCATGTTCTCCCTGTGCATGGTGGGTTCTCTCCGGCTTCCTCTCACAGTCCAAAAACATGACTGTTATGTTAATTGGTTTCTCTAATTTCTCCCTAGGTGTGTGTGTGCATGGTTGTGTGTCCTGTCTGTCTCTGTGTTGCCCTGCGACAGACTGGCGACCTGTCCAGGTTGTACCCCGACTCTTGCCTGTTCACTGGAGATATGCACCAGCACCCCTCCCGATCCCACTTGGGACAAGGGTGTAAAGAAAATGGATGAAAACAAAGAGGTTAGAGAAAGAAGTAAAGTGAATAACCTTATTGTTCGACCAGGAGACAGATTGAAGTTTTTCACCTATTTCCATGATACATGGGCTCAGTTTTACAAAAAAATAATCTCAGTGACTCTGTTCTCTTACCATTAAAATGACAGACTAATGATCCATGATCGACACGGAAGGCCCAGCGACCGGGTATGTTGGCATTACTGCCAAGACTAAAGGCTGAGTTAGGTCCAGTGGCGTTACTAGAGAATGATCCAGGGATGGTGAAGTGGTGAGAGGAACTGATTGTATCATATCCAGCCTAGAAATTAAATGTGCACATATAAATACAATTTGTTTATTTTTCAGATAAATATACATTTGCTGTGACCAAGACAAGGCAAATAAAACATATATTTATAGCAAGCATTTATTTGAATATCTAACCTGTATAGATCTTGATGTGGAGGCTATTGATCCATAATTCATCAGCACAAATGAATATTGGCCATTGGTAGTCAAGACTGCCTGAAAGGTTGTTCGCTGGGAAAAATAAGTGTAATTATTGAGAATTAAGTTAAAGATTAAACAAAGTTTATTTTATCAGCACACTGCTTAAATAGACTTCATCAGTTAAAAACAGATCACTTACTGTTCCAGTTGTTGGAAAATAAGCAACCTCATGCCATGTTGCTATAAAGATCCAGTTGGCCTGAAAGTTAAGTGCTGGGAAGTACGTGTTGATGTCCTGTGTAACTTGTTGGAGAAGAGAGCCACTGGTGTACTGAACATAGTAGATATCACCATTGCCTCTGTTGTCTAAATCAGTCCAGAATGGAGCAATGATGTCTCTGGTTCCATACATCGGAAATTGTTGAGGAGAAAAACTTGACCATGGATAATCAAAGGTCAGATGTCCGTTGTGGTTCACCTAAGAAAAAGATCTCTAAGTTAGGTATGACTATTAATACACTTTTTGTAAATGTTTTCATTTTGTCTTCATGATTACAGTAAAAAGGGAAATGACTGGAAGTACAAGACGTCAGGTAACATACGTAAATCTGAGAGTACGAGTGTCCGAAATAGTTAAAGGATCGTAGGAGTGAAATTGCAGGTGAGCTTCCATCGTCTGATCGAGAGCTTATTGTTCCAGAAATTGGGTAGAGGGGTCCTAGAAAATACAAGAGACATCATTTGATTAAATTAGACTCTTTTTCTGGATAACAACATCATGCAGAAAGCATCATTATATCATTTCTAGACAGACAGTGTTGAGAATAAGTAATTCTGTTTTCTTTATATCTTTTAGCTAGTTGCTAGCTAAATCACCTGTTAGGAAACACCTTCAAAGCTAAGGTTAAAGTAAATGAGGCATTGGGGAACGCCCTCTTCAGGGCATTGCTTAGATAGAGGCTAACAACAACAAACTTTTGCTTGATGCCATTTTGTCCTGCTAAGCTCCTAAAGATAGCATGAGAAATGGACCAGCTGTATTTTGGTATTAATAAATGAATTCAACTCACTGACTCTTCTTTAACCTCATACAACAAGAACTTGGCATGGAGAAAGGATAATTCTCCACAACAGACAGGCCGAAAGGCAGATTGATTAAAAATTTGTTGGTTCCACTCGGTTAATGAAAGAAAAACCCAAGTGAAAGTGGACAAAATTTTAATATAATAATTTCTTGAAAAAGAGCTTAGTCCATAACTTTCAGCTCACCTTGACGTTGAGTTGTCATTCCAGCTATAAAAACACACAGATATCATTTAACATTAATTTTATTCACATTAATTTGTCAACAACAAAAGACGTTTTTTTTGTATAGATTTAAACCACTACATTCATTGGTATGATTGATATTTTTTCAATGTAACATGCAATTTTGATTGTTTTCCATTATTTATTAATAATAATTTTGAAAATAAAAATATCTTGGGAAAAGTGGATAGGTCTAAACTTTCAACTTACCTTGGTGTTGAGTTGTCATTCCAGCTATAAAACATAGAGACATCATTGAACATTAAATTAATTATGTAACAAAAGACTTGTTTTTGGTGTAGGAAGATTTAAACCACTACATTCATTGGTATGACTAACATTTTTCCACTGTAATATACAGTAATTGTTATTTACCGTTACCTATTAATAAGAATCATAAAAATAGAATAAGTTCTTTAAAGATAGGTCTAAATTTTCAGTTCACCTTGGTGTTGAGTTGTCAATCCACCTTTAAAAACACACACATATCATTAAACATTAAATTAACTTTAATGTTAATACCAATTAAAAATGACTTATTTTATGTAGCGAGGCTTAAACCACTACTTTCATTGGAATTGCTAACATAAAAATAAGATAGGTCTAAACTTTCACCTCACCTTGATGTTGAGTTGTTATTCCAGCTATAAAAACACACAGATATAATTAAATGATGATAATTCGAGTCAATAAAAGAATACCCGTGTAGAAGATTTAAACCACGACTGGAATGGCTAACATTTTCAAATATGATATGCAGTTATGATTATTATCCCATAGTAATAATAATAATGAAAAATGAATAACAATAATATCTTGAAGTAAGAGGGCAGATATAAACTTTCAGCTCACCTTGATGTTGAGTTGTCACTGCAGCTATAACAACAGAGAATCATTGAACATTAAATTAAGATACCATATTTTCCGGACTATAAGGCGCACCTAAAAGCCTTAAATTTTCTCAAAAATCAGCAGTGCGCCTTATGATCCGGTGCGCCTTATGTGTGCACCGGATTCCAAAATCTGTCCCTGACACAGAGATGTAAAGTGTACTGTACATACGCTGGCATCGATAAACCAATCAGAGGACATTACGTAATACGTAAAGTACGTATGCTGGCAGTGATACACCAATCAGAGGACATTACGTAATACGCCAGCAGCAATAAACCAATCAGAGAATTGTTCTAGTTCTGTAGAATACGCCTCCGGTACGCATCATCGTCCCTGTTCATCTGCGACTCCATGCGCGCCCATCTCACTGCTGCTGTGAAAAAGGAAGTGAAGCAAACTATTTCGGAGTTTGCCGTCATTCCGGGAAGATTAACAAAATAACTCCAACCGCTGGACATTGATGTAAACGGGGCGTTCAAAAAGAAGCTGCTAGCGGCGTGGGAGCGATGGATGACAGATGGCAAACACGTTTACTAAGACGGGGAGGCAGCGCCGGGCGAGTTACGCCGCCATGTGTGGATGGATTGTGGATGCCTGGGCTAATCTATCTGCCTTAACTGTTGTCCGAGCCGGCATTATTGGTGAACGGCCACCTGGCAACGAGACTGACTCCGATAATGATGAGAGGGAACCTGGCATGTTTGATGGCGAAATTGCCCAGATGTTCAATTCAGATACAGACGAGGAGGACTTCGATGGATTTGTGGAAGAAGAATAAAAACTAACGTGAGTGTATTGTTACGTAGTAGAATAAAGTTAAACTAAACTTACCGTTTTGTTTCCGTTACCTTTTTTTTTTTTTTTTTTTTTTTTTTTTGACCGTATGTTTTAGCATGTGCCTTATAGTCCGGAAAATACGGTAATTATTGTCAATTAAAAATGACATGTTTTCTGTAAATAACATTTAAACCCCCACTGGAATGGCTCTCATTTTTAAATGTAATATGCAGTTATGATTATTTATCGTTATGTGTGTCATAAGAATAATGAATAAATGATAATAATAATAATATCTTGAAGTAAGAAGATATGTATAAACCTTCAGCTCACCTTGGTGTTGAGTTGATATTCCAGCTATAAAAACAGAGATAGCATTGAATATTAAATTAATTGTCAATAATAAAAAGGACAATTTTTTTGTGTAGGAAGCCACTACATTAATTGGTATGGCAAACATTTTTCATTGTAATATACAGTATTACATTAATATGTATTTATCATTATATATTAATAGGAAATATAAAAATAGAATAAGTTCTTTAAAGATAGGTCTAAATTTTCAGCTCACCTTGGTGTTGAGTTGTTATTCCACCTTTTAAAACACAGATAGCATTTTACATTAAATGAGCTTTAATGTTACTACCAATTAAAAATGACTTATTTTATGTAGCAAGGCTTAAACCACTACTTTCATTGGTATGGCTAACATTTTTCAAGTAAAATATGAATTTATGATTATCTACCATTATATATGTAATAATAAAAATGAAAATAGAATAATTTCTTGAAAGATAGGTCTAAACCTTCAGCTCACCTTGATGCCGAGTTGACATTCCAGCTATAAAAACACATAGATATAATTTAATATTAAATTAAGATTAATAATATCAATTTGTAGGATCTGACAGTTTTAAATCATTAGTTTTATTGTACTAACTTCAATTTTTTTTAACAAGACAGACACTTTGCTAAGTCGTTTTGGTGCATTTCTCCAATCCTCCCTGACATTTGCAAAACGGTATATGCATTTCTCACAATTCATGCAAAGAGCAAAACACCATGAGTTATCTGCAAAAGCCAGTTTACTTCTCAAAGAAAACTGGTTCACAAATATACGTTCTCTGGAGAAACTTAGCATTTATCTGGGCAAAATTCACCAGTTGAGCACAGATTTAGATAAAACGTCTAATGTTTAAAAGTATGCTCGACATATCATGACAACTTATTCATGCTTTGATCAACATGACAAAACCAGTTAAAATGTAGAAAATGTACATTCTCTCTCTTGCATGATGTACAAAAGCATTTGCTGCTTTTTGAAGTGCAGAAGTGACAATGATTTGAATATTGAACAAGCAGGTTTGAGGATTTCACTTCTGTCCTAGAAATGCATGAAAGCGACTGAGAAAAAGCGTAATAAAAATATTTAAAAGTAAAGTCTAATGTTATTTTGTAATGTGTTTTAGAAATTAAAACATACTATTGTATTAAAACAAACTTTTGAAAGAAACATTGAGCTTACTTTGATTATGAGTGGTCACTCCGGCTATAGAAACACAAAGATAAAATTAAGATAATTTAAGTAAATTAAAAAAATGTGGGTGGCATTTTAATTAAAATGAACCAGCGTAATATACAGATATGACTGATTAAGACAGAATTAATTATTTAATTAATAATAATAATTAGAGGTAAATTTTATTACTTTGTGTTTTAGAAATTAAAACAGTGTAACATATAATTGTTATGGATGGATGGAGTTACCTTGATGCTGAGTTGTCCTTGCAGCTGTAAAAACACAGAGATATCATTGAACATTAAATTAATGGCAGTAAAAGTAACTTTTGTCTAGCAACCTCAGGTCTAAGGTTTAAGCCATTACTTTTATTAGAAGGACTAACATGTTATTCCAGTACACAAGTCTATATATAACTAATTAGTTTAATTAAACTAGTTACTTAATTAAAGTTATAAAGAAAAAATGATCTAAAAGTAAGAGGATAGGTCTGAGCTTTCATGTCACCTGCATGCTGAGTTGTCTCTGCAGCTGTAAACACACAGATGAACATTAATTAGGATAACTAATGTCAGTCTAGCAACCTCAGGTCTAAGATTTAAGACATTACTTTTATTAGAATGACTAACATGTTATTCCAATATACAAGTCTACTAATGGATTAATTAATTAGTTATTTAATTAAAGCAATAAATATCTAGAAATAAGAGGATAGGTCTAAGCTTTCATGTTACCTTGATGCTGAGTTGTCTCTGCAGCTGTAAAAACACAGATATCATTGAACATTAAATTAGGATAACTTGTGTCAGTAAAAAAAAGGAATGTGTCTTGTGTGGGAAGATGTAAACCATTGCTTACGTTTTCTTATGTTTCGAATGTAATATTCAGGTATACTTATTCCTCAACTAACTAATAAAAATAACTAAAAAATAATATGTATAATAATAATAATATGTAAATCAGTGTTTCTCAAACATTTTCAGGCTGAGGATCTATTTTAGGTGTTAAGATGCAGTTAGTCAGCGTGGGGTGCAGCGCTGCTCACTGGCATCCAGCAGAGCAAACTAGATCTGTAACCTCCTGCATGTTATGTATCATAATAATGTTGACAAACACAAGTTCTGCAACTCCTCCTGAGAGTTTTCTTTTTAGTGACCAGGTGTTAAGCCACTTATCCATTATTATTTTTAACCACAATCCTTTGGTTTGCTAACAGTAGCGTCTCGCACTTTGAGCTCAAGACACAGCAAATAAACCGTGGTTTACATGCAGTACCGCGCCGACCACCAGAGGGCGCGCATGGACCACTAATGGTCCCCGGCCACAGTTTGATAAAAACTGATGCAAAAACGATGTCGGAGGTTATTTTATTACTTTGTGTTTCGGAAAATAGAATATTAGATTAAAATATTGTTATGTTTAGACAATCTTTTGCTTTCTGTTAAAACATTCCTGCAGTATTCTGAGATAATTAAAAGATCAGATGGATGGACAACACAGACAGATAGTCTAAAAATTTTAACCTATTTTGATTCTGAGATAACACTCCGGCGAAGAATTCTGTTGAAAGTTCAAATTATTCCGGCTTGTTTTCCAGACACAAAAAACCCTTTAACTAACTGCCAGAAAACTGCTTTGTTTTTGTTTTTTAAGCACCTGGACGGTTTCTAGACTTAACTCAGACACAGATGGACGTATAAAAATCCACATTAAGTGAATTTAAAATAACACCCTGGAAAACTGCTATCTAAACTCATAAAATTAGCCTAATTCTAGGTTAGGATTATCTGGTTAAATAAATTACAACAGAGTTTCTGCTCCACTGCATTGCTTCTGCAGAGTTGATAACAAAAACGGAAAAATCTGTATAATTACAACAGGAGTCCCTGCTCTGCTTGGAGATGTAATGGTATAATAATATCTAGAGATAAAGTCAAATATTATATATATTTATATACAGACAGACAGAAATGTTCAGCTTACCTGTAGTTGTTTGCGTTGTCACTCCAGCTAAAAAAAACAACAAATATTTAACATAAAATTAAAAATGTCAGTAAAAACCTTTTTGATTTGTGTGGCAAAGTTTAGACCATTATTTATATTGGAATGACAAATATTTTTCTAGTGCATTTAATTACAGGTGTACTTAATTATGAATTAACAAAGTGTAATTTAAACATTTTATATTAGGACATGATTGTTCTACAATTTATGACTTTAGACTTATTAATACAAACTCTCTTTTTGTTTTTCTCTGATGTATTGAGGAGTTTTTGTTGTTTTTTTAGCTGGAGTGACAACGCAAACAACTACAGGTAAGCTGAACATTTCTGTCTGTCTGTATATAAATATATATAATACTTGACTTTATCTCTAGATATTATT
>NW_006800856.1:45252-50745 GCF_000485575.1 Poecilia formosa | reverse complement strand
TATTAATACAAACTCTCTTTTTGTTTTTCTCTGATGTATTTAGGAGTTTTTGTTGTTTTTTTAACGGCTGTTCAGATAAGGAAAAATCTGTGTAATAGCAATAAAAATCCCTGCTTAGTTTGGAAACCTAATTATGTAATAATATCTAGTGGTATTATATATATTTATGCACAGATAGACAAACTTTCAGCTTACCTGTCGTTGTTTGCGTTGTCACTAAAGCTGTAAAACAAATATCATTTAACATAAAATTAAAAATGTCAATAAATAAAAAGCTTTTGGGTTTGTGTGGCAGGATTGGAATATAATTACAGGTGAACTTAATTATCAGTTAAAGCATAATATAAAATTAGGATATGATTGTTCTATAATTTATTACCTATTAATACAAACTTTCATTTAGTTTTTTTCTCGTGAATTTAGTATGTTTTTTTCATTTTGTTGTTTTAAAAAAAGAATATAATATATTTATAGCTGTTCAGGCTATAATACTTCAGCTGTATATTTTACACCATTATAAATGTCACTTTTAAAGATAAAGCCATTTTATAAAAATTAGCTCCTTTTTTCTCGGCAGCAAAAATCATGTTACGATTACATGATGATGTTTAAACTGCTTTAATTTTTATAGTGATGTTCATGAGTCATCAATTAGGTTTAGTAATATAGTAAATGTGTAGACTAGTAATAATATCTAAATACTGTAACACTGATGCTTAGAGAACTCTAAGCATCTTTCACATCTCTGAGTAAATTAAACTGATTTAAGTTTTACAGAGGAGTTACTTACCTGTAGCTGACAGCAGCAGTAAAGGCAGGATGAATCGACCTGCCATTTTTCTAAATTTGTCAAACCTGTTTTAAAAATACAAAAATAAAAGATTATTACAGCATCTGAATACATGTTGATCAACATTTCCAGTCAAAACTGTTTTTTTTCACTCAGACTTAAATAAAAACATCAATTTGAAGCTTTTACCTGTCTAAATGCCTCTCTGGTGTAAAAACATCTCGAGTGACAGATCTGCACTGTAACAATGCTTTATATACTGACAGCTGGCACAAGCCCAAGTATTCTTTCTTTTCCAGTAAGAAAGAATGAAACAAAGCTGCTTCCTCATATTTTAGCACAATATGGTCATCATGATTACATCATGGCTTTCAGGTTAAACATTAATATAAACCTGTTTATTACTGGGTCTTTTATTCCTGTTTATCTGTGATCTCTGCTATTAGAAACTAAATTATCACAAAGTATCTTAGAGTTTACAGCTGAAAATTAAGCTCATATTAAGGTGTGCAAACATACCATGCATAGTAGCATAATGTAAGTTATATCTACATAAAGGAGAAAAAAGGTTGTTTGCAATTTGCAAGTAGGTTGACTAGAGTTAATGTAACGGTGCTAAAAGTAAAGATGGTTAAGTTACGCTAAGCTAAACAGGCTAATCATGTGACCAGAAAAAGTAACCTGTCATGCTAAACAGATCAACATGTTTTGTTTGGTTAAATAAGATTTTGCCCAATATTTATTGTAATCACTTAAAGCAGGGGTGTCCAAACTGCGGCCCGGGGGCCATTTCTGGCCCTTGGACTGATTCTGTGCGGCCCCCAACTGGAATTTAAAAATGGCACAAATCCTGCCTGAGACGTTTAATTTGTAATCGGGGCAAAAATTATTACCAACATAATTTTCTTACACAGGAAAATACAAGACAAAGTATTTGTGTTGAAAAGCCAACTTGCTGCATCCAGATCAGTTTTTATTCTTTCCTAAACTTCATTCATAGCAAATGTTTTGAAACAAAGTATCTTATTACTGAGGATAAGTTAATCTGCTGCCACCCATGGCCAGAAGGATGCGTCAGTGATTTAAACTCTGTTCAGGTAAAAGTCTAGGAAAAACCACTGTAGAGAAACTTTGACTTGGAAGATAAAGTTACATAATGCAGTGAATATTTAATTGTTCTTAAATGTTTAAACTCTTCCCTCCACAAAGTTTCTCCCCTAAAGTTCGAAGTACTTCGTCTGGATAATTTGATCAATTTTAACATGGGAAATATGTTCCACACATGAAGCCGGACTACTTCCTGGAAAAGTTTCCTGTAGGGACTGTGCTCTGCAAGCAAAACAGTAAATCAACATGACTTGGCTAAAACTGGTCATTTAATGTCAATGAAATGTATTTTCATTTATGTTTTCTTTAAATATTTAAATAAAA
The DNA here is from genome assembly GCF_000485575.1 of Poecilia formosa. NCBI lineage: Eukaryota > Metazoa > Chordata > Actinopteri > Cyprinodontiformes > Poeciliidae > Poecilia > Poecilia formosa. Next base: position 48,524 of record NW_006800856.1, on the reverse strand, counting down.
ACTGACATATCAATGTTGCAACTATAGGTGGTGATTTAAATCTGCAGCAATAAAACAGATGTTTACTCCAAAACGCAGCTGTGGAGCGAATGCCAGACATCAGATACGCAGAGTGGAGATGGTTCTGGAGAACCGGATCCAGGTGGTTCTGGTGAAGTACCGCCTGTTTTTGGGATAATCAATAGAAATGCCCAGGCGTCATGTTTTCAGTGAACATCAGTCCAGGTAGCGTGTTTCTGGTCAGCTGTTGGTGTCTGTTTTCCAGCAGGTTCCTTCAGATGTTGGGATGTTTTTGGGCTTTAAGGTTCTTCTGCTGAGGTCAAAGGTTAGATTGGAGGTGGAAGCAGAAGTGTTTTGAAAATGTTCCCGTTTCCAAAAAACATGTTTGAGCCTGATATCAACCAATCAATCAGGTTTATTTGTATAGCAAGGCGGCTCAAGGTGTTTTAGAAAATAAAAACACAAAATCACAAAGTTTTAAGGAAAACATTGAACAAACATCAAAATCATACACTGTAAAAAAAAAACCTTTACAGTAAAATACTGGCATTTTACCGCATTTATCCTTTGTCCTTATTTATATGGCATAAATACGGATTTTACTGTATTTATATGGTAAAATTCTGGCAACCAATGCTTGTTGATATTTTACTGTAAAATAGAGATGTTTTTTTTTTATGTACCCATCAACATGTTGGTTTGTGTTTTATTTATTCTGGTTGAAAGCCTGTGAAGATACTGTTGTAGTAATCAATGCGACCAGATATAAATAAATGCATGGATGAGTTTCTCTAATGCTGAGGCATTCGTCATCTAGTCCTGGAAATGTTCATCAGGTGATAGAAGACCGACTTTATAACTGTGTTTATGTGGCTCTGAATGTTCAGGTCAGACTAGACATGATAGGATTTATGTTCACAGAATACTGGTCCAAGCTGAACGTTTCCTCGGTTATTCACAGTTTAATCCCACTTCTAAAGTTTAACCTAGGGGTGTCCAAACTTTTTGCCAAATGGGTTAAAATTTTCGACTCAAAAGTCGACGCGGGTCAAAAATAACAACCTAAAATCACACAAATAAAGTCACTCGAAAGTTATTGTAGATTCAAAAGTTGAAAGGGATTTTTACAACAATGTATCAGTGCTTTTGTAGCTGTCGGGGGAATGTGGTATGTTAAACTTCAGTCCCTTTAACTTCATCCTTTGATTTAGAACGTTCTATAATTAACATGCAGACTCATAGAAACACACCTGATGTGTTAAACGATTCCCAATCATTTAACGTTTTGGTTTCTTCAAAAGTGAAACTGCAGAGTTAAATATGCAACTGTAATCTGACAGCAGGATTATCACCTCAAATGTGATGCCAGATTAAGGATTGGCGTGAAAATCTGGCAACGTCAGTGAAGCACATGAACTGGTGGAATATTTTTATTCTGTTTTTAGTAAAGAATAAGGAATCAGTTATTGCAATTTCTATCTGCGCTGTGAAGGATTGAAATAAGATGTTTTAATTGTTTTAGTTTAAAGTAAAACAGGAATATGAGATAAGAAAACATGCGATGATAGATAAGTTTACTTCATATCCAGGTGGCTGCTTTAGAGATTTGTATCAAAGCAAAATTTAGCTCAGATCAAAAAACTGTTTTGCATTATGCAAATTTGTGACAAATCAAATAAAAAAAGTAAACAACATTCTGTTAAAACAAAAAAAAAATTCTACTTGGTCAAGAAAAACAACAGTTGATTTTGTTTTTACTGTTTTACTTTCTGTTGCGTTTTTTCCACAGTCATGGGAGAAACTCAAACCTGAGTTTTTCAGTGTCGTGAGAGCAAAACATGTTGCTGCTGTTTGTTTGATTTGGTTGAAAACATCTCAAAACTTCAAAGCTGTGCAGCGAGTTCAGCCTGTAACTGCTCAGCTGTTGGTAACTGCGTGCTGACGTGAGTCTCTTCAGTGAATCCTGCAGAGGAAATGCAAGGCAAACAAGGATAAAGAAACAAACCCACCACTTCTTTAAAATATGAATCCATGTCATCATGGTAGCACACAGAGTCCAGTTCAGCTGTTCTTTTATTTTATTGGAGTAAAATAAAATATTTATGTATTTATTTTTTTGTTTGCAAACCAGTGATGTTTGCAGTTGTACTGGGTTGACTGGTTACTGCATTTCCTTGTACCAAGCCAGAGGAGCTTAGCAGGACTATCTGACTAAATGAGCTTTTACTTTAATGTAAATACATACAGAATTCCTCATGTAAACTTTGAAATAAAATAACCATGTTTAATAAAACAAAATAAACAATACAGATGTAAGCAGTAAGATGTTTAAAATGTTGAGTAATTATGCTCACATTTGCATGAACATCAGCTCAATCTCTGAAATCTACTCCTTTAAATGCAAAATCAATCTAAGATCTATCAGTTTAAGAGAAGAAATAATATTACTCAAGTAAAAGACAAAAGTACAATGCAGGAAAACTCTTTTAAGTACCTTTTTTCCCAAAAAGTTATTTTTCGGACTATAGAGCACACCATAATATAAGCCAATTTTTAAAGAAAAAAAAGAAAAATTACGTGCAGCGGCTCTATGTTCAGCCAGATCGACAACCCTCAACTTAAAAGCTGCATCATATGAGTTTGAAAACATTTCTCCGTTGTGCCTGCTGCTTGTTCTAAATAAAAAATTAGCGCTTTCTTCTTTGATTTCCAATTTTGACTTCCAATGATTCACTTCCTGCTATAGAGCCCCCTGGTGGTTGAAGAAAAAATCCACAGAAAAGCCGCACCGGGTTGTAAGCCGCAGGGTTCACAGCGTGGGTGGGGGGGGAGAGTGGCGGTTTATAGTCCGATAAATACGGTACTCAAGTAAATGTAACTAGTACTACCACTTCTCTACATGAATAACAACACTAGTAGCCTATTCTTGCTTAAAGTGATATATAAGCATTAGCTAGTCATCATTTGCCTGCATCCAACAGCATTAATCAGCTCTGGTAGTTTTTTTGGGGGGGTGAAACTGTGCAAAAGTTTGCTGCCATGATTGTAACACACACCTGCGCAGCTCCGAACAGCAGCAGCAGGTCCTACAGGTGTTCGGCGGAGCATCTTAGCGCTCGTGTTGCGTTTAAAGGCGACTCGGAAAAACTGCTTACGTCATGTAAAGAATAGATTAAACAGTTGTAACTGTAAAAAAAAAAAAAGAGAGAGGGAGAGAGAGAGCGTGTATCAAATTGGCCACTGTGAGGTAGAAAAAAAAAAGCTTTGCTGTC
>NW_006800856.1:34744-44855 GCF_000485575.1 Poecilia formosa | reverse complement strand
AAGATGGCTACCACCTGAATGTCAGGCAGGTTCAGCCACACAGCAGGTTATTCAAGATGCATTCCGGAAAGAACCAGAGATTAAAGAATAGATGAAAGATCAAAAAGACAAACATAAAGGCATAAGATGATAAAATAATACTATCCAGTTTATCACAGGAAATCTTTGATAAACTGGAAAGTTTTTGTTCTGGATTGAAAAGAAACAGTTTCTGCACATCCCAGTTTTTCAAGTTGTTGTTTCGAGACCCTGCTTTGGTTCTGGTGCCAGAGCGAAAGAGTTTGTGAGAGATATTCAGACCCAGGAGGGGCGAGAATATTTAATAAAGATCAGGGAAGTTAGATGAGGACGGCTGAAATGTACGTCAGTTTAATCTGTGACTGCTGGAAGGTGTGAACTATTTGTTTCAGACTAAATACACTTAAATAATTTTTAGATTTGTTCCTCTTGTAGTCGATTCTCAAACGGTATGTTGAGTCTTTACGTCTGATCTGATGTAGTTGGACTCCTGCCAGTCGAGTTAATACCAAATTACCAGACGTGCTCCTTTTACCGCCATGTTTCAAAGAGGATGTAGAAACCACCAGGTGAGAGACAGTCCGACCTGATTCACCTGGACTTTGCTTCCTGGTTGAACATGTTTGAATGAGGTGTGTAGTGTTTTCTTTAAAACAAAAGTAGGTTTTAACTAGATGAACAAAACGCTAATCTCATAAAATAACAATGTGGTTGTCAATCACACCTTCAGATAAGGGAGCCGAGCTTTAATGTGGCAGATTGACATCTTCTTCTCTCGGCTTTCACTTTGCACACACACAGTGTGAGAAGAAATGTTACATGTCAGATTTAGATCAGTCAGAATGACATTTAGTTTTGATTCTTGTCCTGGAATAATACTGAACTTTTTAAGGCAGTTTGAACTTTGCATGATGCAGTTTAGTCTTTCCTTAAAGATTCCTTGCATTGAAAATGTGATGCTGCCAGAATTTCAGCTCGTTAAATCTTATTTTTTCTATAAAATCTGTTGTTGATTGAACCATTATTAAATGATCGAATCTCTACAACAGCTGACAGTAAATTTATATTTGCAACATGTTGCTGCACGAATGAGTCAAATGTCCCGTGGGTGTAAAGTATGCTAAATCATTGCTGCTCCGCTTTCATTCTGCCTGCAGGTGCAAAATAAACACAAGAATGCTGTGACTCAAAGTGTGGCTTATGGGCCGTCTGCGGCCCGTGTCCTGACTTTATGCGGTCCCTACTTAATGTCAGAATTATTTTATTAAATCTTGGAAAATACACCAAGTGTTTTCAAATAAAACGTTACCAGCTGGTGGTTTTAATGCTGGGAAAAACTAAATTTTCCTTTCTTTTAATAGAAAAAACATGCAAAACTCTTATATTTTTGGATTTATAATGAATTCCACATACATTTCCTACAAGACTTGACATTTTATTTAAAGCAGCGTGTATAAGACTGAAATGACACTCATGAATACAAGAGTCTTCATAAATGTTTACGACTGCCGTCATGAAGTTTCATTCAGAAAACAAAGACCATTTTAATGCAAAGTTGCATTACAACTTGCATTGAAAGTCCATTAAAAATGGCAACTTTACACTGTTTGGTAAATAATGAAACTTTAATTTAGATTTTCCTTAAAAATTGCGTTAAAAGTCCATTAAAAGTGTCAATCTTTACCAAATTTAAACACTTCACGACAACAGTTGTAAACATTTCTGACGACTCATTCAGTGTCATGTCAGTCTTATGCAAACCCTTTCAACCAAAGTATCACCAAAAACATTTTTTTAATTATTAAAAAAATGTCATATAAGTTTATTGTTTATTATTGCCAAACTAACAGAGACGTGCACCAACAGGTTTGGCTGTGGAAACCTCCAGCTGTGAGACATTCCCAGCTGACCTGCCTGCACGTTTGTTTGTTCCCGTAACTCATGTCTGACATATTTGAAGGAGGTGTGTGGTGTTTTCCTGTAAAGCGAAACTATGTGTAAATGGGAAGAACAAAACCTTAACATACAAGGTGTGAACAGTTGTTAAATGAGCTCTTAAGATAACATTGTCAGCCCAGCATGCATCATCGGATGGGGGCGCCGCGGTTTGACGTGACATCGACCCACATCTTCATCTCTCTGCTTTGACTTCACACACTGATGGACAAACCTCATGAAGAAATGAGATTAATCAGGCCAATCTGAACATTTAGTACGTTCTCTGTACATTCTCTGCAAAAACATAAAATCTTACCAAGTACTTTTTGTCTCATTTCTGGTGCAAATGTATTAGTAAACATTAAGTAAGACAAAATTATCTTACAAGTAACTTTTCAGCAAAATATAGGAGCTTGTTTTAAGGAAATAATTCCTTAACATTGGTGCAAAAGTTCTAGTTCTATTATTTCACTTGTAACATGGGGAAATTGTCTTGTTAAAAGTAAATTCATCTGCCAATAGAACGAGGACTTTTTCACCAAAATGAAGGAATTATTTACTTAAAACAAGATACTTGCAAGTTGGTTTTGTCTTATTTAAAGTGCACAAAGACATTTGCACTAGAAACTAGACCAAAAATACTTGGTAAGATTTTGTTGTGATATTTGGACTTGTACTTAAGTTTTTAAAGCAGTTTAGACATCATGTGTTGCTTCCAGGGTGAAAAATATGCAAAATCATCCCGACTCCACGTGCACGATTCTGCATTTGGACCTAAGTGAGAGCAATTAGTTTTCTGTTGTAGTCTCTCACTCCAACTATCACAAGCAGAGGCAATTTAACTTTAACTGGCTTTGCATATTTCCATTTATTAGTTTTTGTTTGCAGCAGTCCTGATTTAACACTAAGAGTAGAGAATGTCAGAGGACAGGTTCCCAAACAGTTAAAATCCGGTTGGAAAGGATTAAACCAACACGTAGCGCAGACAGAAAATGTTTAAACATAAAATTTACATTTTATCTTACAAACTTGTTCAAGTTGTTAACACACACAGGATATCAGCCAATTAAATGGAAGCAAATGGGAAAAAATAGAGATCTGGATGTGTTGAAAAGAACAGAGTTGGGTAGTAACTAGTTACATTTACTCAGTTACATTTACCTGAGTAACTTTTATAGAAAAAATTTACTTTTAGGATAATTTTTACTTCTCTGTACTTTTGAGTAATTTTATTATGAAGTATTTCTTCTCTTACTTGAGTAAAATTTCTGGATTTTCTACCCACTGAGTGAAAAACAGACATGTTTTAACGAAAAATTCACCAGACACAGACACACAGCTGCTGTTTCTGTTAAAGTTTCTGAAGTTTTTTACTGAAATAAACTGATTTGGAAAAATTTTATTTTGTTACTTATATGAATTATTGTCATTTTTGTCCATAAAATACAAAAAATTCCACTTAACTTTATATTTTGGTCCATCTGTTTATGTATTTTTTAAATATTAAATGATTGATAATTGGATCAGTTACTCAGTACTTGAATAGACCTTTTTACTAAATTAATTTGTCTTTTACTTGAGTAAAAACACATTGAATTAGTTATATTCTTACTTGGTTTCAGTTTTTGGGTTTCCTACCAACAGAAAACGATAACAAGTCATGGATCCATCCACTGACTCAACAGTCTGGCCTGCTGGTGGAGGAATAATGATATGGGAGGAACAATATTGTTTCTGTCACAAATCTCAAATTATCTCCAACTAGTTCCTTAAACACGATAATTAGTTCAGTTTTCCAGTGAACTCCAGTTCTCAGCAGAGAATCTACAGCAAATGGAAGATGTCATTGTTTTAATAAGGTCTAATGTCTGAGGAATGTAAATGTTAAGCCTCATTGAATCTATACCAGTAATAATTAAATCAGATTAAAGAAGGTTGGTCAAAACAAGGTCAAACACGAGTAAGGTGTGCCTATAATGACGTTTAATGAACCTGAAAGAATCAATGGGTTATTAGTGCAATTGGAGATAGAAATGTTTTTTAAATGTATGTCATTAATCTCAGAAATTATCTAGAAAAAAAACTTAGAAACTTCCGAGTCTTAAAAGTAGAAAATCTTCAAAAAATTTTTTTGAAAATTTGAGACTAATCTCAGACATTTTCCAGGAAAAACTTCAAAATTGCTGAGATTAATCCAACAATTTCTAGTTTTTTTCTGGAGAAAAAAAAAACTAGAAAGTTTCTGAATCTCAAAATGGAAAATTTGGAGAAAAAAATCTGAAAATTTGAGACTAATCTCAGAAATGTTCTACTTTATGAGCTCAGAAAATTTCAATGGTTTTTTTTCTAGAAAATTTCAGAGATTAATCTCAAAATTTCTAATAATTTTTCCAGCTAATTTTTGACATTCCAGAGCTCAAAAAATTTCTAATATTTTTCTAGAATATTTCTGAGATTAATGTCTAAATTTTTCACACTTTTGGCATTTATTTGCCAAAAATATATTTGGCACATATTCAGTTACATTTACTTGAGTAAATTTTTCTAAAATAGTCACTGAAGTAGATGTAACTGAGTATTTTGACTTACATTTTCAGTGGCCCCAATACACCATCATATCTTCCAAGTGACTCACCTTCAAGCTTTATTGGGGCAAATAAAGATGAAATAGAAATTATAAGGCAGTTTTGGCCTTTTTGTTTAAAAAAATTACATATATCAGGTTTTCATGCAGTTGGTTCAACAGCTGAGAAGCATAGAAACCAAAACCAATCAATTTGTTCAAACTTTTAAATCTTGATTTGTTCGTCCTGTTTTTATTTTCCGTTTTGCTTTTTTTCCACAGAGTGTTTTCTGTTCGGCAGGAAAACATCCAGTTTGACCTGAACGACGAGGTGAAGGTGAGTCAGCTGGGAGAAGCTTTTCCAGGTGAAATGACTGCAATGACCAATAAATGGAGTCGTATTGCAGTAAATCCTCAAAACAATGCAGCCAGTTTGGATGCGAAACAATGTTAAATCACGAACGTTGATAAAATGATACTTTTCCTTCACGAACTCTGAATGATTTTCAGTAAGAGCAGCAGCTCTGGGTGAACCGGGAAATCTCTGTATTGTGGCTGAGAATAAGGGCGGCACCTTTACTTTCTTTTCTCTTGTTATTTTTTAAAATAAAGTACAATCATGAACACACGGAAAAATGTTCCGGTTCAGAGAAACACCACTGTCGTAATCACGTTAGCGTTCATTGTTCCTGTTGGCTCACTGCTGAACCGTGACTCCTTATTGTTTGAACTGGAATGCCAAAACAAACACCTCCAACGCTGCTATCAGATGATAAACTGTGAGTGACTGAGCTGACAGATGGACTGTTAAATCTGTCTGGGATCAGTTTACCTCTTTAATACTTTAATTGCGTTACTTTACTGGTGTAAAAACACACACGCTGGCAGATTATTTCACTAAAAACATAATCTGCAAGTGAAACTAGTAACTTTTCATCAATATTAAGGAATTATTGACTTAAAACAAGCTGCTGCATCTGCTGGTAAACTTGTAATAATAGATAATAGTTATTATTATTATAATAATAATTATTATTATTATTATTACAGATATTATTTATAATGCCCTCTATATCTTTAAATCTAAAAGGGCAAAAGCCCCAAAACAAAACAAGCAATTCTAATGGATAAAAATAAATAAATAAATGAGAATGAAACCTATATCTAAGAAAATAAACCAAAAATGTTGCTAAAAACAAATGTCTTGAGGCTTTTTTTTAAAAAAACAGTAAGTGGACTGTTTTGCCCTCTGAGCCATTTCAAGTTTTTAAGATATTTGCACTGAAAACCACTTGGTAAGATTTTGAGTTTTTGCAGTGCAGGAGCTAAATCAGAGACCGTAAAGGCCTGCTGCGTTTAAAGTTCACATCAAAATAAACAAGTATGACTTGTTCAGAAGGGCTGACAGGAAAAAGGTTCCTCACTCTGAAAAGAATGCAGCAGCACTGCTTTGGTTTGCAAACCTGCACCGAAATGAACCAAAACAGGTTTGGGACGCGGCCACAAAACAGAGACGTTTTACAAATCCCTCACACTCACTGTGACGTAAGGCAGCGGAGGAGTGATGGTCTGGGCTTGATCTTGCAGGATTTGTGCACTTTACTTCAAACATACAACATCTTACCAAGTATTTTTGGTCCAGCTTCTGGTGCAAATATCTTAATACACTAGAAATAAGACAAAACTAACTTTAAAATAACTTTCAGCCAGATATAAGTCAATAATTCCTTAATATTGACTAAAAAGTGCTAGTTACATTGGCAGATTATTTCACTTATAACAAGATATTTTCCCGTGTTTTTAGAGAAACAATCTGACAGCGAAACTAGAACATTTACATGAATATTAAGAAATAATTGACTTAAAACCAGCTCCTTTAAGTTACTTTAAGTTAGTTTTCTCTTATTTAAAATATACTATTTGCACAATAAACTAAACCAAAGATACTTAGTAGGATTTTGTGTTTTTGCAGTGTTTTAATTTGCTCAGACAACCACAAAACCCTTCTTTAGTTTATATCAATCTATGAAGTACATGACAAATAAAATAAATAAATACAAAAACCTGACTGCATTGATTGTTTAATTAATTCCTGCACATGGCAACAAATAAAGTTGTGTATCTTTAATTAAATAATTGACTAGTTTTGTACTTTTAATACGTTTTCTTTGAGCTCAGGTTGCATTCTTTATTCTGGCCACAAGATGGCAGAATTTCACCACATCTGATCGGAATCCGCCTCAGTTAAGATGCAAATAAATTCAGATTTTAATCGACTAATTCATTACAAACACCGTGGATGTTTCGGCATTCAGCTGAAACAGAGGCCAACGGTAAAATCTGTGTGTTTTTGGGATTTCAAGGAAGAGAAGTGTGTGAGCGATGAAGAGGGGGAGGTGAGGAAGAGGTAGCGAAGTGTCCAGACCTGAGAGGTTCTCTGAGTGAGAGGCAGCAGCTTACCGAAGGTTTCCTGCTCCTCAGGCGATCACGTTACGCGTGGCTCGTCCCGAATGAAGCTCAGGTAGATGAGGAACGATGGAGACGTTCTCCTGGATTCTCCTGACTGGAAGCTTCTATTTGGTGAGTAAACGTCTAATTTAACACATTTAAACAGCTGTGAAGGGAACCTGAGCAGTAAATTCAAATAGATTGGTGATAAAATGCTTTAAAGTAACAAGTTTTTTTGTTTTTTTTTTATAAACTAGAAGGACAGAAGGAAAGAAATGTGAGGATTAATTTCTGGTTAAAATAATTTTTGTAGTGCGTTTTCAGTGGCGGATATACTGAAAGAAGCTGAGATGAATATCATTTTAATCTTACTTTTTAACTGATTTTTTTTCTTGAGCAACTCATAAAATTTAAATAACAAGAACTAGGTCCAGGACACTGCAAAAAATATAAATCATACCAAGTATCTTACTCTAGTTTCTAGTGGAAATATTTTAGCACTTGGATTAAGACGAAACTAACAAAACTTTTCAGCAAGATATAAAGAGCTTGTTTTAAGTCAATAATTCCTTAATTTTGGTGAAAAAGTTCTAGTTTTACTGGATTATTTTACTTGTAACACATGAAAAGTATTTTGTTATAAGTGAAATAATCTGCCAATTGGAGCTAGTAATTTTTTACCAATATTTAAGAATTATTGAGCCCCTATTTTTCTGAAAAGTTATTTCTAATTTAGTTTTGTTTTATTTAAAGTGTACTAAGACATTTGCACTAGAAAGTAGACAAAATGACTGGTAAGGTTTTGTGTTTTTGCAGTGTAGTTCTTTATTGCTAATGCTTCTGTGGAATAATGAAGGAAATCCAACTTCAAATTATTTAACTTCACTACAAATTCAGGCTGCAAAATATACAGAAACAATGTAGTTGTACTTTTGACTTACTTGAGTAATTTTATTCTGAAGTATTTCTTCTCTTACTTGAATAAAATGTCTGGATTTTCTACCCACTGAGTGAAAAACAAACATGTTTTAACCAAAAATTCACCAGACGCAGACACCAGCTGCAGTTTTTGTTAAAGTTTCTGAAGTTTTTCAATGAAAGAAACTGATTTGGAAACATTTTCTTTTTCCCGATTTTGTTTTTTGTTATTGATATGAGTTATTGTCATTTTTGTCCTTAAAATACAAAAATTTCCACTTAACTTTATATTTTGGTCTGTCTGGTGATGTAATTTTTACATATTAAATGATTGATAATTTGATGAGTTAGTACTTGAGTAGATTTTTCACCAAACATTTTGTCACTCTTCAGTCATTTTTTGATGGTTATTTTTTACTTTTACTTGAGTAAAAATATGTTCTCTTACTTGAGTATGTTCTGAGCAGTCAGAAAGATCTGGTTGGATACAAATACTGATTTTGTGAATTTGTGAGCACAAATCATGAGTAGTTGTTTAAAATTTAGCATTTCTTGGTATCAAAACTTGAAAAGTGGATTAATATTAAGCTTCTGGATTAACATTAAAGTCTTTAGCCAATAATTAACCAGTTTAAATTAATTTTACCAAATCTGACAAAATATGAGCTCAAATATCTGGCCAGAATAATGTCAGAAGTTTTCTCACGGCTACAAAAACTGTGTGGTTTCTCTGTATCCTGGAAACGTTTATTCAGGTATTGGTAGGGAAGCAAAGATGTCTTTGTAAAATTGGATTTCCACTATAAATTCAAACAAAATTTCAAAGTAAAACTACAAAGAACAGAACTGGTATACGCTGTAGTTTGAAAGAAGTTGCTAAAAAAAAAAAAAGTCTAGTTTGAATCTAATAATGATCTTTGAAGCTTCCTCTGAGGCTCATTATTTGTATTTTCTCATTATTTCCCAACTAGCTTGTTCTCTGTCAACATGAGACTCAGAGCAACTTCACCTTCAGCAACTCATCATCACCTCAACCCCACAGAGACCCAGAGGAGCATCTCCAGAAAACCTGGGGCCTTCAGTCCAGGCCTGCCGTCCAGAACTCCAAAGTTCTCAACAATCCCTCGGTTCCTCTATCGAAGCAGAAGCTTTGGGAAATCCTCAAGTCCAACTCCAACCCGTCGGTAAAAATTAAGCTCCAGCCCATCATGAAAGTTCAAGGACTCTCCAAACTGTCGAGGTTGTTCAGCTGGGGCGACTTTTACTCCAACATCAAAACCGTCAAGCTGAATTTGCTGATAATGGGGAAGATTGTGGATCATGGCAACGGCTCTCTTGGCGTCTACTTCCGTCACAACTCCACGGGTGTTGGCAACGTGTCGGTCAGCCTGGTCCCGCCCATGAAGGAGGTGGAGTTCGACCTGGAGCGCCAGAGCGTGGTCCACCCCAAGGAGTCGAAGACGTTCAACTGCAGGGTGGACTACGAGAAAACCGAACGCAGCAAGAAGGTGATGCTGTGCAACTACGACCCGTCGAAGACGTGCGACCAAGAGCAAACCCAGAGCCACATCACCTGGATGTGCTCCAAACCTTTCCAGGTCATCTGCGTCTACATGTCGTTCTACAGCACGGACTACCGGCTGGTCCAGAAAGTCTGTCCGGACTACAGCTCCCAGATCCCCCCCTACCTGCCCACAGGGTAAACATGGGGCCAGGTGACGAGGATGAAGGGAGGATGAAGGGAGGATGAAGGGAGGACGCAGTTTGAGCCGTTCAAAACTTTGTCCTAAAATATATGGAATGCTGTTTGTACCGTATGAGTCAAATATTAACAGCAATAATTTGGATTATTTAGCCTGTTGTAAGGAAAAATATGGTTCAATTTCATATTCACACCAAATTATTCATTAATCATATAAATCTCCCAGTTTCAAATTAAATATTTATTTAGCAAGTTAAATATTTAGTTTACTAACTAGATATTTAGCCCCAAACTAAAGATTTAGCTTGCTAACATTTTAATATTTAGTTTGGAACAAAATCTTTAGTTTACTAACTTTAATATTCTGTTTAGAACTAAATATTTAGTTTGAAGTTTACAAGCTAAGTAGCTTGCAAACAACAACCTACCTAATATTAGCATGTTAGCTCACTAATGTGCTAATATTTTGCTAATGTTTAGCTTGGAGCTAAACATAAATTAAATATATAGCTTGCTAGTTAGCT